>NW_006779050.1:1929712-1933549 GCF_000442215.2 Lipotes vexillifer | reverse complement strand
CCTGCTGACTGCACCTTCAAATGATATACATAAGACCACTTCTTCTCACCAATTCCACTGACCACCCAGGTCTGAGCCAACATTATTTCTCAACGGCGACATCCTCTTAACAGGCCTCTCGGCTTCTATCCTTGCTCCCACCCCTGCCACCTCCGTGGCCCATTCTCAACACTAGTCAAAATAACTTTTTAAAATTTGTCAGAGTATTTTCTCCCTGTGCAAAGCCCTCTAAAGCTCTCCCCCTTTCATCCAAAGAAAATGCCAGCTCCTTACAATGGCCTCATGGGTCCTACATGCTGCCCAGCATTACCTCTTCTCCTACCTCTTTGTCCCTTGCTCACTCTGCTCCCACCCTATTGGCCTCTGTCTCACACACACCAGGGATACTCCAGCCTTAAGGTCTTTTCTCTAGCTGTTCTCTCTACCTGGAATGTTCTTCCCAACGATATCTGCTTGGCTAACTCCTCCCCTCCAAGTCTTTGCTCAAATGTCATCTTCTCAACGACGCCCACCCTGACCACCTTAATCAATACTGCAACCAGTCTCCCACCCCCAGTACTCCTGGGTCCACTTACCCTGCTCGACTTCTTCTGTGCTCCACAACACTTCCTAATCCATAATATGTTCTATTATTTATTGCTGTTATATATCGTCTCTGCCTCTACTAGAAATTAAGATCCCAGAGGGCAGAGATCTTTGTATCCCAAGAAAAATATTTCAATTTATTATCATATAGAAGTGATTCTCAAAATATTTGTTGAGTAAATGAAATAAACAGTAGTAAAATGTAGAGCAATGTGTGAAGGAGTTGTTTTGATCTTGGGGTAGGGTTTAAGAAGAAGCTGGATAGGGTTTGTCACAAACTAAGGATAAGAACGTGGGTGAAATAACGTGAGTAAAGGCTGAAACTGAACTACAGGGTAAAGTGCAAAGAGACCATCCTTCTATAGGGAGGAATATCTTTCTTTCTAAATGAAGGACCTTAGGTTAATTCTTTCAGTTTTTCTCAGTGTAAAGTGGAGTGATTTATCTAGTCCATGAGTTTTAGGGGGAAAAAAGAAGAGCATATGTGTTAGTTTCCTAGGACTGCCACAACAAATTACCACAATGGTAGTGACTTAAAAAAAACAGAAATTTATTCCCTCACAGTTCTGGAAGTCAGAAGCCCAAAATCAAAGTGTTAGCAGCCACTGAAGGCTCTCCCTCTGCAGGCCCTAAGGGGAGAATCCTTCCTTGCTTATTCCAGATTCTGGTGGCTCCACGCTGTCCTTGGCTCCTGGCTTTATCACTCCAATCTCTGCTTCCTTCTTCACAAGGCCTGTTCTCTGGATTTCTGTCTTTTCTTCATCTCTTGTAAGCACACTTGTCATTGGGCTTAGGACCCACTCAGACAATGCAGGATGATCTCATCTTGAGATCCTTAACTTAATTACATCTGCAGAGACCCTTATTCCAAATAAGGTCGTATACACAACTCCCAGGGATTTAGATGTGGACCTATCTTATGGGGAGTCCACCATTCAACCCAAGACAGTGGACATCCTCGGGTCAACATCTTTCCTCTTCAGATATTTGCAGCTAGATAAGGTGGTTTCTGACCATGAGGGAACCCTGTGGTTTTCACCTTGTGCCAATGACAGACTAGCTCCAAGACACTCAGAGCCTCAATATCCATGCTTTGTAGACATTTTCAGGTAAAACAAATTTACCGCTTTTATTGTAATAAAAGCAAGGTTTACACTGATACATGTTAAATCATAATCAATATAAAAATATTAATATTTTACCTTCTTTGTTGTGTGGTATATGTATAAAATCTAGTGCATACTTTGCATCTCAATTCAGACTATCCATATTTCAAGGGCTCTGTAGGCACATGTGAGTGGCTTCCCTATTGGAAAGCACAGGCATACAGCAATGTCTGGCACATAGTCAATAGTGAATAAATATTACTGAATAAATAAATGATTAACTAAAGTATCCTATCTGATGCCAGTGCTACATAGAATGAAACCTTCAAGGGAGCAGAAAAGGTGAATCAAAAAGGGGATTTGTGCTGGACATCCAAATACCAGTGATAAAAGACTCCTAGAACCTCAATCTCATAAGATAGAAAAGACTTAGTCTTACAGAAGTAGGACCATGCCAAATTCTCTGAGTATCATTTCCTTGGAAGAGAAAGCCAAACGTAGTGTCACTGTGGTTTGGAATTAAATAATGCCCTTACTAGATTTTTATTTCTGAAGAATGACCCAATTTTCATCCTATAATATCTTCTAGAGACTGAAGTCACAAAACATGAGAATTTGATTCCTGCAAATCTACAGTCACGAATACGGAATTAGGAAGAGGCTTAGCCCAGCAAAGACTGTAGTCCAGCTGTTAGGCAAGTCCTCATGTTTTACAACATTTTTACCTTCTAAAAAACAAACAAACAAACAAAATGAAACACATGGGTTTGTCTGACAGATGCTGGAAAACAGTTTCTGCTCCTAGACCTCAAATGCACTGATGCAAATTAAAACATGAAAGGTAGTCCATGTCTTTATGGCCTTGATTACCACACCATGTTCACCCCCGTGGGTTCTTGTACGGCCATTTCAGTTTCCCAAGCCTGGCATGTTTGCTTAGTGCCGGGAACATGATTGCCTAAATTAAGTTCTCTGACACAAACACAGCATTATCTCATTCTAAATTGGATGATCACTAATCGCTCATAATTTATTGTGCGTGAATGCTACAGTGCTTCTTGAAGTGCCAAAACAAACTGTCAGCAATTTTAAAATATAGCAGCCCATTAATCTATTTAAACCGAGTCCTAGGATTTTCCTTTCATTAGCATTATGAATGAGGAAGCAGCTTCACTTCCCGAACTCTCATACTGAGTGGGAGCTCTACCTTGAGCAGTTGGTCCAACCTCCCTCTCCTTTCAATACGGCATTTGAACCATGATTTGTAACTGAACTTAGGTTTGCTAGCCCCAAGCCTCTCACTTAGTGTAATAAATTAATACTGAGCCATGTCAAACAATTTCTGCTTTGATATAGCCTTCAGAGAAAGCATTTTGAAGAAAATTCTGAAGTCTGAGATAGGTTTCCCTTACAAATAATTTCCCTTATGAAATTACAAGTTAAGACCCCAGTACAGACTAATGAACTGTTCAAAAGATTGACTATCAACCCTTGCCCTGCCTTCACATTTAACTTAGGAAAAAAAATTTTCTTTGCACAGCTTAATTTTTCCTCTAAGATCAATGAATGCTTTTACCTCTCATAGCTAGTGTAATAAAAACCTTCCTTTGAACTCTTCTAAATCTCTCCTTTGATGAAAGATTTGAGAATATAAAATATTAATTAAACTATCACCAGCAAGTCTAAATGTCATTGGAATACAATTATGCCCTCCTCAATGCTTTTAGGCTCCCAAAACAGCCAGCTGCAGGACAGATCTTTTCAAATCAAACGGCCCCAAAGACGATGAACTGATGAATGGTCATTAGGTTTAATGTGATCTTCATTTCCTTTGACTTTCTATTTTTGCTTGGAGTCTGAGTCAATGCTCTGATAGTAAATGGTAACACTTTTTACTATTGAGAAGGCAGAGTTAGGGAGGCATTCTGACTTTAGGGAAACCTTCCCTTAAAATAAAGATACATCTCAAGCAGTTGGACCCAATCCAACTTCCATATGAATTCAAATTCCTTGAGGGGACCTGAGCCACTCAAACTTTTATACTTTTCAAGCACAGTATTTTTCTGGTTAATTTTACATTTTATTTCTGTACGTTTAAACAGCTATCTCTTCAAAACGTCTTTCTCCAAGCTCATTAACTCTTTCC
>NW_006779050.1:1894816-1929619 GCF_000442215.2 Lipotes vexillifer | reverse complement strand
TTTCCCTGTGGACAATTTAGGATTATATAAGTAATTTTCTGCACATATTTTTTAAATTTTTATATTATTTTTAGCTAGAATAGCTGCATTTTGCCAGCAAATTATTATCTGAGAAGAACAAAGGTATCTTGCCAAAGAGTTGCCAAAACTACAAAGTTCTCTTATGGGCGATTACTTACAGCCAAATATACTATAGAAGCAAAACACTCTTACTTTTTACTCACTTCTTACTTTTCAATTTAATGGGTATCTAGTTTATATGGATATTTTATGGTGTGAGATTTGAACTATAATATTACAACTTTTTTTAAGTTTCAGATTTTACTATTTTTTTCCTCTAGAAATAAAATATATTTTCAAAGTATTGGTCATTTCTTTAATAATAATAGTAATATATAAATATATTTATATACATATGTTGAGTGGCAAATATCAATAGACTTACTTTATAGCAGCTGCTCTGTACCCTCATTCCTTTTGTCTTTTACACCATATCCTCACTCCCTTCACTCTCTCTCACTTCCTTACTGTGCAGATTGCTTTAACCTCCAGCAAATCCCCCCACTTTCTCTCAGATTCTTCATCACAAACGTCTAAGAGACCTAGGATTGAGGAGTCTGTAAAATTATGGGTTCTTTTCGGTAGTCTGAGGGAAGAAAGGAGCAGTTTGTAAAGGTTAATGCAACTGCACTCAAATAACATTCTACAGAATTTTAAAACTGTGATAAGCATTATTCTGAGACAAAATAGAGATGGAGGTGGAGAGTCTGAGAATCCTTCTCTGTAGAAGTTAAATTTGAGCTGAGACAAGACCCAAAAGATAAGTCAGTTTCTATATTCAAGATCCTCACAATTGGAATAACAGACCAGTAAACACAGTGATTAAACTTCTGTCAACTGACTAAGAAAATAACCTTCGTAAGTATATTCTCACCATGTTACATTTTCATTCAGAGATCCTCCTATTTCATTCAGAGATCCTCCCAGGAATAAAGCAAAACCTAACACACTATTGGCTCACAAACTATTAGGCATATGAAGTTGCTGATATCTGAACATTTTTTACCCCTAACAATCTAACGTAGGGAAATGAAAACAAAACCTCTCCTTGAAGCCCATTTACATGCCTTTCATCCCCACATTAGCAGTAACTGTAATACCGGAGCAGTCTGCCAGAAATTCTTTGCCTTGGACAGTCTTTAAAGAACACCAACTTGTCCCACTACCAAAGGTATACGGTGTTAAACAGTGACCTAGATCCCAGAAAGAGTTCACAGTTTAGAAAGGAAACTCTCTCTCCCTGGGAGGGAATACAGTTTGTTGGCCACTCAGAGTTCAGGATAATAACTGACACTGAAAGTCTGAAAAAGTAAAAATTTTTGTCATTGCCCCACTCTACTCCCAACATTTTTATTCTTTTTTGGTGTTTAATGTGGACAGATTGTACGTGTATACTTTAGATGGTACAGAGTAACAACTCTAAAATTAAGAATATTACCTATTGATTGGTTATCTTACTTTTCCATTTGGTTACATTTGGAGAGCTCTAGCAATGAAAATAAATATATGCACAGATAAGAATTCTCCTTATAGGTATATTAGCATGAATCAGCCTACTAAATGGATACAAATGAGTGTAACAGTGTAAAGACTTGAATGCAAAAGAGTGTTTCTTTTTTTTTTTTTTTTTTTGCGGTACATGGGCCTCTCACTGTTGTAGCCTCTCCCGTTGCGGAGCACAGGCTCCGGACGCACAGGCTCAGCGGCCATGGCTCACGGGCTTAGCCGCTCCACGGCATGTGGGATCTTCCCGGCCCGCGTCCCCTGCATCGGCCGGCGGACTCTCAACCACTGTGCCACCAGGGAAGCCCCAAGAGTGTTTCTCTTAATGTAATGTTTACCTTGAAGACTCAAGTAGCCAAAGGTAATGTTGAAAGTATTTGCTTGTATGCATAGAAGTGTTTCCGACTAGTTAGCTAATTTGTTAATGCTTCTTATATTCTCTAGTAGGTCCTGTTTTATATTTTGGAAAACTGGTCACTAAACATTAGGATGGTAAATAGCTACCACCTACCGCTTCTAGGGTCATGATGGGCATAGCACACACCTAATCGAGTTTGTATATAAATTAAATGAAAACTAAAGCCACTTCCTGAAAACAATGAATATGTGACAGAAATGACTGAAATAGCAAGACTTTTCTTAAAAAAAAAAAAAATATTGTTAGGTCTTTAGGACTTACAGTCTGGCATCTCTTTGCCTCAAAGCACACTGAAAACAAGAAAGTATAAAATATATATTTGAAGACAATAATGCTTATTATCCCTACTTTCTATAAAACACAAAGGCCAAATTCCCACTGGACAGTCTTTCCAGTTTCCAAAGTCACTGCTCCTTTTTCACTGCATAGTGGTAATGGCTAGATTTTTCTTTATAGTATTGTCACCTGATGCAAAGAGCACCTTTGCTCTAGAGAAATTTAATTCTAGAGATTAAAAAACTCAGGCATATCAAGAATGATGTATATCACTATTCACTGTTATGGTTATTATGCTAACAATTACAGTTAAAGCTGCCATTATTTAGAGCTAACCACATGCCAGCTAATATGCTAAGAATGTTACAGATGTTAACTCATTTTATTCCTCAAATAGTTCTGCAATTTGGGTGTTATTTTTCCTATTTTAAAGATGACAGGAAAAGCCTTAAGAAATTAATGATCTTATCACAAAGCTGGTAAGTAGTAAAGCAAGGACACTGAATCATTCCATTATACCACCTCTTAAATAATATAGATCATTTATTAAGCACCTATAGAGCATCAGTCATGTACTACATTGCATCTTTTAATACTCACCCTACAAAATAAACTTTAGTAACCCCATTTGATAGATATGGCAACTGAGATTAAGGAAGGTCAGTTACATAGTTTCTCCCATGCCACCACGTCTCTGAAAGGGACAGAGGTTCCAATATTGTAAATTCGAGGAGCTCACCCCTCCTCACCAACGCCTTATTCATCCAGTCATTAGCACATTATTTATCCCTACACTTTATCTTATTCCCAGTACTTTAGACGTAATTATTTGTCCCCTGTGATCATTATAAACAGCCCCGATATATAATTACCTATGCTTTGGACTGTTTGAGTCTACTGAAATATCCCCAAATGCCCAGGGACTTGAGCTCCCACTTTTAACTATTATATCATTAACAATTATTAATGTGAGAGTCAGAGTGGGTGTTTCAATGTAAACAGCGCCAGTGACAGTAAAATTACCAAAGCAAAACTCATAGATTCCAACGACGAGAGTAGACACTGGCCCTGCTAAGAATAGGTCTGATCACAGCCAGAGAGAGTCCCTGGAAAGTTTTTGATCTGATATATGATATGGCAGTTTTAAGACACTACATTTTTGAGAGTTGAATTATTTATCTCTTCCATTTTCCAAATTTAACTTCTGGTTTTAATTTAAAATCATCATAAACCATTTATAACTTATCAGTAAAATGTACATTTACAAGAAGTCAATCCTAGGTCATAGAGTAATACTTCGGTTTTGTTATAGGAGGGGAAAAATGAGTTCAGAGCATTAATATAAAAGACCATTAAGGGGCTTCCCTGGTGGCGCCGTGGTTGAGAGTCCGCCTGCCAATGCAGGGGATGCGGGTTCATGCCCCGCTCTGGGAAGATCCCACATGCCGCGGAGCGCCTGGGCCCATGAGCCATGGCCGCTGTGCCTGCGCATCTGGAGCCTGTGCTCCGCAACGGGAGAGGCCCCAGCAGTGAGAGGCCCACATACCGCAAAAAAAAAAACCCCAGAACCTGCTAAGGATATGAACAGGCAACTCTTGGAGAAGGAAATCCAAGTGACCAATAAATATGAGAAAGTTGTTCAGTCTCACCAAGAAACCACAATTAGACACCAATTTTTTCTAGCCATCTGATTCACAAAAAAAAAAAAAAAAAGAAAAAATGTGAAAAATACCTTATTAATAAAAATGCTTATCATCATCTGAGCCTTCAGTGAGTCATAATCGTTTTGCTGGTGGAGGGTCTTGCCTCAATGTTGAGGGCTGCTGACTGATGAGGGTGGTGGTTCCTGAAGGCTGAGGTGGCCGTGGTAAATTCTTAAGATAAGGCAATGATGAAATTTGTTACATCAATTGACTCTTCCTTTTATGAATGATTTCATAAAATCAATATGCAATACTGTTTCATATTGCAAAACTGTTTGATAGCATCTTACCCACAACAGAATTTCTTTCAAAATTAGACTTAATCCTGTCAAACCCTGCTGCTGCTTTATAAACTAAGTTTATGTAATATTCTAAATCCTTTGTTGTCATTTCAATCATTTTCATAGCACCTTACCAGGAGTAGATTCCATCTCAAGAAACCACTTTCCATCCATTAGAAGCAGCTCCTCATCTGTTTAAGTTTTATCATGAGATTGAAACAGTTCACTCACATCTTCAGCCTCCACGTCTAATTCTAGTTCTCTTGCTGTTTCCACCACATCTGCAGTTACTTCTTCCACTGAAAACTTTAACCCCTAAAAGTCATCCATGAGGGCTGGAATTAATTTCTTCAAAACTCCTGTGAATGTTGGTATTTTGACCTCTTCCCAGTAATCACAAATGTTCTTAATGGCATCTAGAATGGTGAATCCTTTCAAGAAGGTTTGCAATTGACTTGTCCCAGATCCATCAGAGGAATTACCTTCCATGGCAGCTATAGTCTAATGAAATGTATTTCTTAAATAAGAACATTTGAAAGTCGAAAGTACTCTTTAATCCATGGATGTTGTGTTAACAGACATGAAAACAATATTAATCTTGTTGTATATCTTCATCAGAGCTCTTGGGTGACCAGGTGCACTCACTGTCAGTGAGCAGTCATATTTGACAGGATTTTTTTTTTTTTTTCCTGAGTACAAGTTCTCAACAGTGGGCTTAAAATATTCAGTAAACTATGCTGTAAACAGATGTGCTGTCACCCAGTCTTTGTTGTTCCATTTATAGAGCACAGGAAGAGTGGATTTATCATAATTCTTAAGGGCCCAGTAAATGAACACTGGCTTCAATTTCAAGTCACCAGCAGCACTAGCCCCTAATAAGAGAGTCAGCCTGTCTTTTTTTTTTTTTTTTTTGTGGCCTCTCCTGTTGCGGAGCACAGGCTCCAGATGCGCAGGCTCCACGGCATGTGGGATCTTCCCGGACCGGGGCATGACCCCGCGTCCCCTGCCTCGGCAGGCGGACTCTCAACCACTACGCCACCAGGGAAGCCCTCAGCCTGTCCTTTGAAACCTTGAAGACAGGCATTGACTTCTCTCTAGCTAAGAAAATCCTAGATGGCGTCTTTTTCCAATAGAAGGCTGTTGAATCTACACTGAAAATCTGTTGTTTCCTGCAGCCACCTTCATCAGTGATTTTAGCTAGGTCTTCTGGATAACTTGCTGCAATATCTACATCAGTAATTCCTGCTTCACCTTGCACTTTTATGTTATAGAGATGGCTTCTTTCCTTCAACCTCATGGACCAAACTCCAAACTTTTCTTCCTGAACTTCCCTACCTCTCTCCACCTTCACAGAATTGAGAAGAATTAGGGCCTTACTCTGGATTAGGCTTTGGCTTAGGGGAATGTTGTGGCTGGTTTGATTTTCTATCTAGACAACTAAAACTTTCTCCAGGTCAGCAATAAGGCTGTTTTGCTTTCTTATCATTTGTGTGTTCACCGTAGTAGTATTTTTAATTTCCTTCAGAACTTTTCTTTTATATTCACATCTGGGCTGACTGGGGCAAGAGGTCTAGCTTTTGGCCTATCTCAGCTTTCAACACGCCCTCCTCACTAAGCTTAATCATTTCTGGCTTTTGATTTAAAGTGAGAGACGTGAGACTCTGCCCTTCACTTGAACACTTAGAAGCCACTGTAGGGTTACTTATTGGCCTAATTTTAATGCTGTTGTGTCTCACGTAATAGAGAGGCCCAAGGAGAGAGATGGGGAAATGGCTAGTGGGTGGAGCAGTCAGAACACACACAACATTTATCCATTAAGTTCACAATCTTGTATGGGCGTGGTTAGTGGTGCCCAAAACAATTATAAAGTAACATCAAATATCTCTGATCAAAGATCACAATAACAGATGTAATGATAATGAAAAAGTTTGAAATATTGCAAGAATTACTAAAATGTGACACAGAGACATGAAGTGAGCAACTGCTGTTGGAAAAACTGTGCTGATAGACTTGCTCAAGGCAGGGTTGCCACAAACCTTCCATTTGTTAAAAAGAAAAGAAAATGCAGTATCTACAAAGCACAGTAAAGCAAATCACAATAAAACAAGGTATGCCTGTACGTGGAAAACTTTTAGGTCCCTATGTGTCAAAGATTGAACCAAGAAATGGGGACAGTTGTGACAAAAATGACAAACATTCTCATTCTGATAGTTAATGAAGATAGAGATTAAAAAATCACAACATAAATATTTATGAGAATTGTTCCATTTGTAGACGTATTCTTGATGTACTTGTGAGGACAGGAGAATTCTACGACTTTCTATTACGCCATCTTAACACCTCCCCAATAAATATTTAAATATAACTGAAACAATGTAAAAAAGAGTTTAGGGACCTGTGAGAAGATACAAAGGGAGAATCTGGCCTAGTTGGGCTGGAGAGGGGGTGGTACAGAGACAGACAGGGTGGGCTTCTCAGAGGAAGCCTTAAATGGGAAGGGAAGCAGCTAACTGGATAAAAGGGGATGGAAAGTGAGGGCGTACATTCTCCAGCAACTTCGTGATACACCGACAAAGGAACAGTTTAAACAGCATCCCCAGATCAGGACCTATTTTGGAGGCATAGTGAAAGTAATTATTCAAAAATCATGACCACAGAAAAGAAACAACTGGTCTGTTAATTTCATCAGCATGTTTTCCCATTGGTCACATATTTTAACTAAAAATATAACCTATTCAGTCTTTATCATTCATGCCAGGGTGATTAATTTATCTTGAAAAGACTTTAAATTGTTCAATTTCCTTCTTCCCCCTGTGGTGGGTACAACTCATTTCCCCATCTATGTTGTTTCTGCCACCCCTTCCCCACCAACCCCCGAGACAATTTAGCCCCTACTGCCTGAGAAGATCACAATACCCCCATATGCAAAAGTTCTTCTTTTGCCTGGTGATGAGTGCTCACCTATGAGCTTTTCCCTGACTACCCATGATAAAGAGCATAAAACCCAAAGAAAGAACAAGTGGCCTTCGTGTAAACAGGTCACACCTATCACATTTTATGCTCCAAGGCTGTTAATTTGGTTGGAATTTGCCTATGTAAATATATATTTTATTAAACTGGATAATGATACTTGAGCCCTAGCATGAACAAAGGATTATACTTTCCTGTCAGTGAAAGGAATAAAAGTGATTGCAAAAAAAAAAAAGAAAACTATAAACATTGCAAAACCTTCTTTTGGCTTTGACTAGGAACTCCAATAATGATGTCTTATTTGATGTTGCTTCAGTCTGGCACATTCAATAGTTGTTTGTTTGTATAGTCATCTTAATAGGCATGTGATGAAGGGGTAGAAAGTGCAAATGACCTATGCTAAATGTCTCTACTTGTTTCCCAAACTAAGAGTATTAATAGCAAAATATATTTTCTTTCTAGTCCTACAGGGATTCATAGTCCTTGATTCAATGTCATATTTAAAACTGGGATAAAGTAGATTATGTAGGAAATTATCTCTCTATAATTTTTAAATGATAAAAAAAGGTGGAGGCACGTTATTTTAATAGCTGCCCAGCCCACTAAGCATTACTAAATAATTGTAAAGACTTGTCAGTCTCCTCCAGACTGCCCTCCAGTCACTGATAAAGAGCACTACCATTTCTCAGTTTCCTGGAAATCCCATTCGAGTTTTCAAACCTCATTGTAAGGCATTTGATCACATTTAATGTTTTTACTTCCTTTCCCAGGTTCTTGCCCTTCAAATCCCTAACGAGAATCAATGCCTTAAAAATTTTTTCAAAAAAGCACTTTATGCAAGTTTTGTAGAATTCACCAAGTACCCAGATCTCATGAACTAGGAGGTACCGCTGATATGGTAATCTTGGCAACCCAGTGGCAACCACCTGAAGCCAATTGTAAATTTAGATTTAACAGAAGAACTGGAAGCCACTGGCTCTTACCTAAATCTTGAAATGAATTAAACTTCCCTGAAGATTGATCATTTTTCAGATGAAGTCTTTTATAGTTATGTATTTCCCATATATTGTTTTTCCTGGAACTAGAATAAGATATGTGAAAATACCACAAGAAACACTTTTATTTGTGATATTTCCAATCCAGTTGGCAGGAGAAAGTAAAGACACATCACAGGAAAATTTATTCTTATGAGATTTCCAGCACAGCTTTGCATCCTCCAGAAAAACCCAAAGAAACATTTAAACTGGAGCCTCCAAACCTTTTGTCATTCATCCCTCACTATGGGACAGTGTCCTCTGCCATTTTGTACACTTTTGTATTAATGGGCAGATGGATATTCCACAATAAATAGCCTCAAGAATCATCCCAACCAAAAACTGATTTAAAAAATTCAGTGCAGATCCAAGCCAATTTTGTCAGCTTAGGTTAAAAGGTTTTGATTCTCAGACAGAGTATGTTTTAGAATGCAAAATGGAAAAGGAAGATGGCTTTTATCCATTGCTGCAACTACCTTAATGTTTTTCTCTGTAATCAAGTTTAGGATGCGACTACAAAATTGAGTCTTTTCTAGGCTTAGGACTTCCCTCTAATCATTCAGTCTGTATTTAAGGGCCCTACACTATTGACAGATTCAATCTACAACAATCATAACATTCTCATCTATCAGCTCATTATTCAAAATTAAGCCAAAGCCACTACTATATTGACCATGGACTTTATATCCTGAGATAACCATAATTCATCCATTCATTTACTCATTCAACATACATAATTACTGAGTGTCTACTCTTGTACTGGGTGTTGTGCTGTTGCTTTTTACATTTTTATTCACATCTTATTAAGAAGAAATACTAGCTGTTAATATAGATATCTCCACTGACATCACACAACTGCAAACACTACCATCTCCTTCCTAGAACCAATCTCCTTACTTCCATTTGTTATTCTCTACACTCTGTTCTCGACAAACTGACCAAAATTATATTTCTCAAATGTAAATCAGATCATATTATTTCCTGTTGAAAATACTCTAAATCAGTAGGTCTCAGCCATGGACAATTTTGTCCCTCCAGGGGTATTTGACAACATGTGGAGACATTTAATTGTCACAATTCGGGGTAAATGTTACTGGCATTTAGTGGGTAGAGGCTTAATGCTGCTAAACATTCTACAATGCACAGCACAGTCCCCATGGCAAAAAAGTACCCGGTCCAAATGCTAATAATGCTGCAGTTGAGAAACTCTGCTCTAAATCCAAATTCCTTCCCCTGATTTGCAAGTTCACGTAGCCTTGCGCCAGCCTCTCTCTCTTTTGCCTTCCCTCTGGTCACACTCTCCATGGCTCCTTATGCTCCAGCCATGCAGGATATACTTTGTATTCCTTGGACACCCCAAGCCGGTCTGTACCTCAGGACTCTTTAACTTGCTAATCCCTGTTCCTCTCTCTGGAATGTTCTTCTACCAAAACTTTGCATGCCTGCTTTCTTCTCAACATTTAGATCTCTAGTCACGTCATCTAAAGTAACTACATGCATTTCACCCTCGTGAATCCCACTCCCGTCACTGTGAATTTACCTTGTTCATTTATGTTGTGTGCTCCCCTTAGAATGTAGGCTCCATGAGTAGCCAGTCTTATTCACTATTCTCTTCCCTAGAACTGGAACTCTGTCACTCCCACTCTTCATCACCTGCAAGGCCCAGTTATAAAATCAAAACACAGGAAAAGAGACGGGGCAAAAAGGGAAATTGCAAAACTGTCAAAAAGTGAAAAGAACACGGGTGCAAGCAGACAATTCTAAACTTAGTGGAAGTAGCAAGTAATTCTAGTGTTTGCTTCATTTTCATTTAGGGAACAGTTTTAAGTGTTTTAAATGGATTAACTCATTTAATCCTCATATATCACCAGTCTCTTAAAAAATACTACGATGTTAGCACTATTATTATCCTGACTTTACACATAAAGAATGGCAGCACAGAGAGGCTTAGTAACTTGCTCAGGCTCATGTAGCTGTTGAATGGTAGTGCTGGAATCTCCACACAGGGACTCTGCCTCTACAGCCCTGCTCTCTTAACCACCATGCCCTGTGCCAGGCAAAAAAAACTGCCTGCTTAGAAAAATAAACGAACAGGGCCTAATTAAACTTCAAAGCTTTTTCACAGCAAAGGAAACCATGAACAAAATGAAAACCTACGGAATGGGAGAAAATATTTGCAAATGATGCGACCGACAAGGTGTTACTATCCGAACTATATAAACAGCTCATACAACTCAGTATCCAAAAAACAAATAATCCAATCAAAAAGTGAGCAGAAGACTTGAATAGATTTTTTTCCAAAGAAGGCATACAGTTGGCTAACCGGCACATGAAGACACCCAACATCGCTAACTATTAGAGAAATGTAAATCAAGACCACAATGAGGTATCACCTCAAACCGGTCAGAATGGCCATCATCAAAAAGTCTAAAAATAAATGCTGGAGACAATGTGGAGAAAAGGGAAACCTCAGACCGTGTTGGTGGGAATGTAAACTGGTACAGCCACTATGGAAAATAGGATGGAGGTTCCTTAAAAAAACTAAAAATATCGATAGAACTAACATATGACCCAGCAATTGCACTCCTGGGTATATATCCAGAAAAAACGAGGACACTAATTGGGAAAAATACATGCACCCCACAATGTTCATAGCAGCACCACTTACAATAGCCAAGATACGGAAGCAACCCAAGTGTCCATCAAGAAAAGGGTAGATTCAAAGACTTAGTATAGGGAAGGTTATACTAGTTTATATGTAAACTAGTACGAATGCATGCTTAAAATGTATGTAAAAGAAATGACTTCTAACAAATAAGAGAAATACTAGGGAATGCCAAACCTGATGCCCATGCTTTGGTACCAGTTTCTATGGAATGTGCTTTATGATGAGAGTCTATGGACTTCACTAAGTAATCCTTTCTTTAAAAGAGTGAAAATAGACCTACTTTATCCTGATTTGCTTTGAAGCCAAGAGCCCAATAAAGAGCCTCCAACACGTTTTAAAATAAAAATATAGATCCCCCATCAGCGCAGAGCACAGTGGCAAATGAATAAATCTAAGTATTCTCCTTTTTTCAGATTCTTGCTTTTCATTCTTAAAACTATGAAATAGTATTTATTAGGATGTCCCTATTCCAAGGTTCAAACATACTATATTGAAAACATGTGGGTATATTTGTCAGGGCTCATCATATCCTCCCTTCATATTAACAGGAAGCAGGGCTCAAAATCTCTGATCCCTGTAATATTATTATGGCCAGAGGAGAACACTTGGCGAAACAGTCCTCCCTGTGGTTGTCAGGCCACATATTTCATCTTGCAAGTGTTGGCAGTGAGTTCAGCTTGCCACTCACAGATATGTTTATTGAAGCAATCACACTGATGATGAGTAGACACTGCTTCCTCCTTACACAAACAGTCCACAGGTACTGAAGGGATTTGTTCCTGTAAGTTCTATGTTACTTGAACTTTTCCATTTCAGCATAGGCACTCCCTCAGCACCTTTCTATCCCCTTCTCCAAAATTTAAATCAATGTTTCATCTCTATCATAAACTACTCAACTACCAACCCTGCCAAAAAGTGGCTGAGTGGGTCACTTTTAGTTTGCCAATGTGCGTGTGCGTGTGTGTGTGTGTGTGTGTGTGTGTGAGAGACAGAGACAGAGACAGAGACAGAGACAGAGAGATGACAGCACTGATTTTTGAAGTACTGACCATGAGATACCTAAGCTAATCCCTCCACTTCAAAAACACATTAACTCTAGAATTCATTAAATAATAGATTAGATTAAAGGAGATACCAGGCTGAGGAGACAGAGAACACTACCTTACCACTAAATAAGATATTTGCAGTTTACTACTCTTGCAGCTAGAGTACGCCTAAACCTGGGATTCCCATAAAAGTTTTTAAGTGGTTGATGAGTAAAATGGCTCTTACACTAAAAGGTGCTAAAATATAAGGCTCCACTCTGTCATGAACTTCTATGTAATCTAGAAACATTCTATGCCAAAACATAAATATGTTTGTATATGTATATATACATACACGAAACACACGTATATGTATATATAAAACATATACATATAGTCATGTGATTCACTTTTTAAACACTGTCACGCTAATAAAATGGGCTTAATAGTTTTAATATTAAACTGAATATTTTATTCCTGATTATTTCCAGTTCTTGGGGAAAGTGAAACTCAGCCTCAAAGAGAGAAGTTATACATTGAATGCTTGTCCCCCTGCCCCCAGAGTTCATGTGTGGAAACCAACCACCAAGGTGATGGTGTTTGGGTTGGTGGTGGAGGTGATTAGGTTGTGAAGGCTGAGTCCTCATGAAAGAGGGACCCTACAGAGCTCCCTAGCCCCTTCCCCCATATGAGATTACAGTGCTTGCACCTTGCTCTTGGACGTTCAGCCTCCAGAACTGTGAGAAATAAATGTTGTCTGTTTATAAACTACCCAATCTGTGGTATTTTGTCATAAGTAGCCAAACAGACTAAGTCAATTTTAAGGCTTAGTTTGTTTTATTCAAACAGCTGTCTCCCTTATAGCACATCTGGACTCAGATCTTAAGTCACAGGGCAGCATGGGAAGACAATATGACACAGAGGAGTCTTTGCTGGGCATGTAGGAGAAAGGAGCCACTAGGAATAGATGGAAAGGGAGAGAAAGTTAGATGCAGTGTCCTTGTTTTCCCTTACTCGGACAGGCGTGCACCTCTGGTGGAAACGTGTGGTCAAATCACCCAAATGCGCTTTGTGGAAAGCCCAAGGTTAGCAGCTCATAACCTGCATCCTCTCTGAGAGGCCAGCCTTCACAAGGCACCGTGTGACAATCGAGTCAGAGCAGCAGAAAGGAAGTGGCTCCAAGAGGTGTCTAGGCAGCCAATTCCAAAAGGCTCTGAAAACCAAAAGTGCTTTTCGGAACTCATTTGATGGCAAAATATGACTAAGCTAACACAACGCTACTTATAATTTATATCATTTATCCACTTACTGCAATGTGTCTGGTTACACCGTGCTGGCTATACATGATATACAGATGATACACAGCCTTTCGAAAAGCTAGAAATACGTACAAATCTCAAAATATACCTGGCCCCAATGGCTTCAGATAAGAGAGATGGAACTGTACTGAAAACTGAGAGTGATTTTACAGGCTCTTCTTCCATAGCACCTGTATGCATTCCTGACAAACTTTATATCCCGCAAAATTGCTCAAGGGAAAATAAAGTGCAACCCATCATGCAAATTCTATGCAAGTTTGTGAACAGAAGAGTAATAGAAATAAACATTGTTACCTTATGAGGTAATTGCAAAAATAATAAATAACTAATAATAAATATCTTATGATCTCAGTAGGCTGCAGGCTTCCTCAGGGGATGCTGAAAGTGCACAAAAACATCGAGTGAGGGAGCTCTGAGAACATGCGGAACTGCGACTGGCTGGGAGCTCAGGGTCCTGCAAAACTGAAGGTGCCCCTCTCTGAGGAGGGAGCCCACAATACAACAGCTCATTTTGAACTTTCATGAAATAGAGCTGAAAGGGCTCCAGTCTGCAGAAGCTGAGTTGAAGGATGTCCTTTCCTGCTAAAAGTTCTCATTCTACTTCCACTGTTCTGGCTCCTTTTGCCATAGGAAAATTGTAACCCGGCTTTCACTTTGATGTGACATTATTCTGTTTTTCACACATCACAGACTCAGCTGTGCTTAAAATCACAGCCATTGGAGTCTGATCGACTGGGACTGAACCCTACCTAGCTGAGCACAGTAAAGGACAAAAGCAGTAAAAAAAAAAAAAGAAAAAAAAAAAAAAACTGCCCAGAATCCTGACCTCGAGGAGCTCACAACCCAGCCAGAATGAGTCCAGTAAGATGCTACACTAGAGCTGTCGGTGAGTGACGGCTGTGAAAAATCAATGAAAACATCTCTCTAGACTGAGACTTGACCAGGAAAAGCGAAGATTTAGCCGGGCCTAGAAGAATCAGCAAGCCATAATTTGTAGCCTCTTTTACTGGGAGATTGCTGTGGCCTAAGAGGAAGAACAGTGAATCTCTATTTCATCAGCTGCTTCTCCTTGGACAAACCACTGAACCTTTCTAGGCCTTTATTAGTGAAAAGCCACTTAATATTTCGCAGTGAAATGAGGTCAAATGAGATGCTAGATGTGAAAGTGCATTGAGGAAAGGGCTTCACAACGGAGAATAACAAAGCTAAGGTTTACTGAGTGCTTTCTAAAGCCGAGCACTTGTCCAAGTGCTTTATATAGATGTTTCCTTTAATCCTTTTAGATGTTAGATATGTTCTATTATAAACCTGCACCTTCACAGATGAAAAACTGAGAGAGAAAGAGGTTAAAAGGTTAAACAAATTGGCTTAGCTCAAACAGTAAGTGGTAAATCCCAGATGACAGCCCAGGAAGGGTATGGGTTAAGAGCCCAGATTTTTTAACCACTAGAAGATGAACTTTTGGGGGGCAAAGGCTATGAATTAGTCACCTGTGCATCCCCAGCACAAGCACGGTGCCGGAGAGCAAGCATCTACTCAAGTGTTGAATATATGGACACTTACATTGTCTGCAATTAAAATATTTATTTTAATATTTACAGTGTTTTCATATGTTATATGACCATGAATCACTTACAATAGCAGTGAACACCAGATGGTAGCATGACAAAAATGATCATTTCCGTAGATTCATAATTCTTGAAAGGACACTGGAGATCATCAACTTTTTTTTTTTCCCCACAGATGTGGCCCAGAGAGGTTAGGTGATTTACCCAATAGCAACAAGTCTAGCTAGATCTCAAAATTTCCTAACATTTTATTTTCCTACTACATCCTAAACAAGAATGTAAGTCATTTTGGCTAAAGAAGACTTTTTGAAAAAAAGTCAAATTGGAGACTTATTACCATTAGAAATGTTCAGAACTCAGAAGTGGACATGTGTATATTTTTACGTCTGGACAGATGCAAGGGAAATCTTTGATGGCAGAAAGCAGACTGTGAGAAATAGTCAATAAAGGGAGGCATAACATATATGACCCTTGACCTCTCTTTGTATGTTTCAGGGCATCAAAGGAATCTAGAAGAATTATACACGGGAAAGAGCAGTGTTTCTCAAACTTGCATGTGGCGCAATATGCTTACGTGACAATGGTTGTATGGCAAACATGAGGTAAATGAACAAGTCATCTCCAGCCCAAGGTCACTGTCCCAGGGGCTCCAGCTGCCCTGAGCCACCCTGAGGGCTAAGACCAATAGTAGTTTGTTTATCTATAACCCATTCTTTCCAGCTGTTCTACTATGGTGGAGAGGAAAACAGAGCTTTAAGGAATTAAGGCTTGAGTTCAAACTCCAAAAAAAAAAAAAAAAGGGAAATTTTTGCATAAGAATAATAAACTGGCTGCATAAACCCTCATGAAAGGAAAGTAATCCCACCTCCTATGTATCATTCATATACACTGCTGACCAAAACTTTCATTCAAACTTATGAGCTATGTCCCTATCACTTGAGCACTCAATCTGCCACTTCACAGAAAAAGGCTGTATTCTATATGAGAGTTTTGGGTACATGGAAGAGTTCCTGAACAAGGACATTCCTGGATCAGTCTGAACCCACAGGTAACAATGAGTGATGAATATCCTTGGCATGAACACCACATACCCCATTGCAAGCTTTTTATTTTGCAAGCTGTCCAAACTGCCGCGTGAAAACTTCTATTAGATTCCCCAGAGCCATGAAGCAGGCAGAAGATTTTAGCAGCCCTGAACATGAGGCAGCCCACAAAAATATGGATTCAACTACAGGAAATAATAGACAGTCACCACTGTAAACTATTTTATGCCTGGAGCCAATCCACAAAACTAATGCAATAATAGAGATTCTAAGTTAAAGCTGGAAATTGCTACCCAGGTCAGGCTACTCCCTGGAGCTCAGATAGGATTACTTTGGGTGCATTCTGGAACCCCACAGCTGGTCTAGGTTTTCATTGTCTCATATAATGAACTTGCTCTCTTTCCTTTAATAATCCTCAACCCCCTGCTTTGGATTGGATAGTCAGTCTGAATTTATCTTTTCCCAATTTTAGTTTTTCATTCTTTCCCTATTTCAGACAAACCTGAAAAAAAAATCCATATCCCTGTGGAATTATACCTAGATTTTCTTACTTAGCTCTTACCCTTTTGCAGCTCTTGCCTTTGCTCCTTTGATACACTGGTCACTTTTATCTGAAACCTGGCCAGCTTGTCAAATTCCCTCAGATAATTCTAAAATCCAAAATAGATGCATTATAATAGAAAGAACAGTTGATTGGTCAGGGAGCAACTTGCTCTCTATACTACTATTCACATGTTTATTAAGAGAAAAGAAATGACTTGGTGCTATATGTCTTGGTTTTCCTATTCATAAAATCTAAAATAATACTTTGTGGTTTCTACCTGCCTCTTGTAACACTGGATTTCCTCCCAAACAAAAATGATTTCCTATTAATCTGGTATTGTGAGGATTCAAACTAATTTGTTGCTAGTTTCATAACATTGTACTTTGTCGTGACAAATGAAGTAACAGTGTATTTTCACCTTTATACTGTCTTTAACGTCACGAACCCATATTCCCATGCACCAATCTTGAAGAATTTGCTATCAATGGCAGGAAATGCTCTGACGCAATTGTTTGAGCAACTGATGTGAAACAAATCATCTGACTCCTAGAAAGATAGATGGACAATATGCTTATAGGCTGACCCACACCAAGGAAATAGTACTGCTGCCTACAGTGGTTTCAGTTTGAGTTCCACTCCATTTGCAGTTAGTTATGGAACAAAAATCTATCCATTTATAATGCATAAATAATCCTTCCTTACCAGTCCTAGAAATGAAATGTCTACTAAAAGTTGTAGTTACTGAGGAAGAAAACGTTATTCCAGTGAATGTAACAAAACGTCGTATCTTACACAAAACAATCTATCTTAAATCCTTGTTATCCAGACACGTTAAAATAGCAACAGGGGCTTCCCTGGTGGTCCAGTGGTTAAGACTTCACCTTCCAATGCAGGGGTTGCCGGTTTGATCCCTGGTCGGGGAGCTAAGATTCCACACGCCTCAGGGCCAAAGAACCAAAACATAAAACAGAAGCAATATTGTAAAATAGCAACAAAAAATTCCATTTTTGATGAGAGATTATCCCATAGTTAGAATCAAATGTCCTAGGAAGTAGAGGTGATTTTTAAAATTTTGTTTTTAGAGATGTGTTAATTTGGGTCCTCAGAGGAACACGGGTCCTCTGGAAAGCATGCATCAAGATGGTATGAGATGCATAAGGTAGGCAGCCTCTAAGATGGCCCACAATGATTGCCACCGCCTGGTGTTCGTGCTGTGTAATCCTTAAGTGTGAGCTGGCCAGGTGACTTGTTTTTCACCAATAGAATTGGAAAGGTAATAAGATGTCATTTCTGTGATTAAGCTACAAAATATCTGACTTCCATCTTGCTAGAAGTCTCTCTCTCTCTCTTTCTCTTGCTGGATTTGATGAAGCAAACCATCATGGTGAGAACTCCCATGTGGCAAAGGACTAAGGGAGGCTCCCAGGCAGCAGTCAGCAAGAAACTGAGGCCCACAGCAGAATAGTCCACAGAAACTAAATCCCGCAGACCTTTCTGTAATCAAACCTCAGATAAGAATCCAGGACTGGCTGGCACCTGATTGCAGTCATGTGAGAGATCCTGAAGCAGAGGACCTGGCTGAGCCACACTCATATTCTTGACCCACAGTAACTATGAGATAATAAATGTGTGTTGCTGTAAGACAGTAAGTTTGGGAATAATTTGTTATGCAGCAGATGACTAATACAATGTGCAGGTAATGTATTGGGGAAGGAAGCAAAAAAAGGCAAGGAGAGCATTCTAACCATGATTTGGGTCTGACATCTAATAAAGGATAGAGAGAAGGAAGGAGAATTGGGCTGCAAGAGTCCAGTACTATGGTAAACAGTTGCCCATTGGAAGAGGCCCACTTCCTGCCAGAATGATCCTGCCTTAGTACCATTACCATGCTCAGTCACTGGCTGAGAGCAGTCTGAAAGAATCATACGCCTGACACAAATGTGGTGGTGAATCCAGAAGGATAGTATCTGGAGCCCCACAGCAGGTGATCTTGATTGGTGCATTTCCATGCTACAGAAGAGAAGCAAATATCACGATACTGGAAAGAAAAGAGAAGGTATAGTTGCTTTTTAAGTCATATAGCTTCTTGCAGCTTGTTCCACCTTTTCAGCCATGTTGCCCAGGGTGGGCAGGAGTCAAGAAAACTTGAGGAGGTAGGAGCATCAGTACTATCACCACTTCTCTGCATCACGCTCACTGACATCTCATCTGCTGGGTCAACAGCCTCTATCATTTTCATCTAGAAATCTCTTGCTTTATTGAGTAGGGAATATAGGATGATTGCATTCTCATTCAAATGTGTCTTTTTTAAAAAAAATGTTTCTTTAAGGACAAGAATGGCTGGGAATGAAGGGATAGAAAGAAAAACTTGACTTTATTGAGGAAAAATGAGACAAAAAGGCAGACAGGGAGAAATGCCATCATGTATTTTACGTCTTTGAATAATTATTGAGCACATTTCAGTGAGCATGAGCCTCTTTTATTTTACAAGATAGAAATTTATCGTGTATGTGAGGAAGCTGAACATGACTGTCAACAACTTTTCAATTAATTTTGAAGTGCTTACATTTATTAACCAGAATTTTTTTAACTGATCTTGTTCATAGTCAAAGTGTTAGACCCACTGTGCCAGTCTGCCATAGAAGAATACTGAAGAAAGGGCTAGGAACTTCAAAGAAGTAGAAAGATGACAGTAGATGAATTATATGAGACCGAAGAATCTACCGGTTGACTGTATTCCCAGGAGGGACTAAAGGACCTTCCCTTCACTGAGGCTACATTGGTAAACTCAGAGAGGCTGTTTTCTGAGGGCCAAGAGTAAGAGTAGGGTATGCTTCCATGGGACTTCCATGGGACTCTCTAATGTCAATATGTATGACATGATTCCAGAATAACAAAGGCCAGATTTCAGCATTCAATAAGTAGAAGCAACATGGATATAATTACTATAATAGGTAGGAAGACCAGAGTAAAAAGCAGGATCCCTTGACCATTGGAACCTATGGCAATGACTAAAAGACCATCCTGTTCCCAGAGGCAAGACAGATGCGCAGCCAATGAGAGTGTTTCTAGACCTATGAAAACATAAGAGATCAAGAGCTGGTGAGCAAAGGCCAAAGTCAACCAACTTATTTGTTCCTTGGTTCCTCACCCATCTCTGGTTCTAAACTAATTCAGAGCCAGTCAACTGAAAGGAAGTCAAATTCCCCTGAGAAAGGACTCCACTTGGAAGCTCACTCAGCTACAAGCCAAAAGAATTATATATAATGTGTATTACATTATGCTCCAAAGGGACCTACAACCATGTTTCAGGATAACTACATAGGAGAAAAGTAAATATCCAGACCTTTTGAAAATTATTAGATATAGAATCATAGCAGACACTGATATACTAGTGGAAACAAAATGCCATACGAACTCCTCTATTAAACTGAGTGTAATTGGTTCAAAGAGTCTATGGGTCCACTCCTGGCAATTTCCCCTGTCCCTGAGTGCATAATCAGAATGGGTATGTTTAGCAACTTTTAGAACTCTCACATTATTTTCTGACATGTGGCGTAACAGCCATCAGAGTGGAAAGGGTCAAGTGAAGCCGCTAATACTGTCCCCAACATCCAATAGAGTATCTTAAAAGCAATACCACATCTGTTTGGAATTCTGGATACTACTGCTATCTTCAGAGTCAAAAGATTCAAGGTTTTGCTTCCTTTTATGCCCCCATTCAGAGAACCAATATATCCTTTCCAAAAGAGAGGGAATAGAAGGATACATGATTGTAGACCTTTAGAGGATGAGAGACAAGTATGTCTGAGGCACGTGGACAGACGTACGGAAGTGGGGACAAACTGTACAGATCTTTGCCTCACATTCATGCCCACCAGAGAACATCTATAGCAGAGGAGACACTGAAGATCCTGAGGACCAAGATAACTCAACCAGTAAAGGTAAGCCAGATTTTGTCCTTAGCCACCCCAGGGCTAGCACAATAGGTTCATAAATAGAGTGTCCATGCATGGTGTCAGGGATGGAGGTGACACACGGGTCCATCACCTTGGGATCAGCTTCAGCAATGAGTACTGTGGCTTATTGCACTAACACGCCCATTAAAAGGGTTTTTTTTTTTTTTTTTTTTTTTTGGTTGGGGGGGTTGTTTTGGTTTCTGTTTGCTTTATTTTATCTTGAAGAAATTATGGCCAGCTACCACCCTTGAGTGTCAATAACAGAGTGGAAAACAACATATGGAGTATGAATGTATCTGGGTAACACAACAGATGCTCTGTCACAGGCACTGTTGATTCTCTAAACCATTTCCCCCATAGCAAAAGCAATGGAAGCGAATTTAAAACATGCTGATAGCTTCCCTTCCCAGGCGCCTATTCTCTTTTCCTCTCTGCCTAAGTGTTTTCTCTAGCACCTTGGAAGCTCTCTCAACTACAAGCAGGTGCAACCTGCAAGTACGGGAGCGGCAACACCCCAGAGGCCAACTCTCAACAGTAAAAATCCTGGGCTGTTGAATCACCAGCAGTCATTCCCCATCATTCATGGAATGACTGAGATGTGATCTACACGGTTTCTTCATTGAACAGTATTGAGCCACAATTGCCTACCATAGTAACCCACTCATTGATGCATCCTTTAATAACTTTTCTCCCTTTTCTTATTTCCTATCATCCTTCCTGAGATCACCTCCCTTACAGACAATCTACTTCCAAATTCTTGTCCTAGGTCTACTTTTGAAAGAACACAACCTAATACAGTATTGATGGCTTAAAGCAATAATAATAACAATGCCTTGTATAGGTTAAAATATAGCTAGAAATAAGATACAGAGCAACAATAACATAAACGTCCATGGATTGACAAATGAAATGTTCTATGATTTTTACTAAGAAGAGTGTAAAATTACCAACCAACATACATGTTATAATCTTTAAAATGATCACCAAAATTTAATAAAAGAATGTAGTATAGAGGACAGAAATCAAGATGGTGGAATAGAAGGACGTGGAGCTCACCTCCTTCCAAAAATACATCAAAAATATTGGGCTTCCCTGGTGGCGCAGTGGTTGAGAGTCCGCCTGCCGATGCAGGGGACACGGGTTCGTGCCCCGGTCCGGGAAGATCCCACATGCCACAGAGTGGCTGGGCCCGTGAGCCATGGCCGCTGAGCCTGCGCGTCTGGAGCCTGTGCTCCGCCATGGGAGAGGCCACAACAGTGAGAGGCCCGCGTACCGCAAAAACAAAAACAAAAACAAAAAATATATATATATCTACATGTGGAACAATTCTCACAGATTACCTACTGAACGCTGGCAGAAGATCTCATACGACCAAAATTGGAAGTGGGGCTAAAGTTTGAGCCATGTCTCCATGGCTTTGGAGGATTTATGCAACCAGCACCTTTGTGAGCTCAGCACCTGCGGGACATCTGAGCAGAGTACCTGGCTGGGCGGATCTGGCATGAGCAGCTGTGAGTTTTGTCGCTCTGTGCACGGAGAGGCAAGGCTGAGGTCTGGGCTGACCCTGTAGCTCCCACAGCAGGTTCAGGTGCACAACTTCTTGCAGTTATGCTGGATCCTGGTGCTTGGCTTTAGCAGATTCGTGCCAGCAGATCTGCACTGCCGGATTTGTGAGCAAAGTGCCTGAGGGACATTTGAGATGACTGCCTGTATTTGCAAGGCCAAGGCAGTGCCAACAACAGTGTACTTTGTGAGCATACACAATGGGTGACAGGCGACACCACGGAGTGCACTTCCCAGTGGACAGCTCCTGCAGAGGAATACTCAGTGACTCCTCTCCCGGCAGAAGCACTCCTGTCCCACCTACCTTATACCACAGCTCAGAAACTGATCTGGGGGCTTCTACTCCAACAACTGGGGAGCAGACCCTGCCTCTGAGAGGGTTGTGACAATCACAGAACAAAGAGGAGGCCCCACTCAACATCCAGCACAGGCTCTGGTCACCACACCACCAATCACACCCACTCTCAAGGGGATAATGGCCAGCACACACTGAGGAAACACAAGGCAGGCATCCATACTAAAAACAGCCATAGCACCAAAAAATATTAGACTCACACTGGCTACACAGGGATGCTGCCACACAAAAACAGCCCTTCAAGACCTCAGTAGATAACTGTTTCTCTCCTAAATTCATAGAGTCAGAGAAACATAAGTAAAATGAAGAAGGAGAGGAGCCACTCCAAATTAAAAGAAGAAGAGAAATCCCCTGAAAGAACAAACAATGAAACAGACCTCTCCAGTCTACCAGATACCAAATTCAAAAGGGAGGTAATAAAAATACTGAAGGAATTAGAAAGTCTATCAATAGAAAATGCAGATCACTGTAACAAGGAACCAGAAACTATAAAGAGAAGCCAACTAAAATTAGAAAACAAATTTGCTGAGATGAAATCCGAGCTAAAAGCAATAAACAGCAAGCTAAATAATGCAGAAAAATGAATACATGATCTGGAAGGTAGAATAATGGAAATCACCCAATCAGAACAGCAGATAAAAAGACAAATTTTTTAAATGAAGCAATATACGAGACCTATGGGGTAATAAAAAGCAAGCCATAGGGATCCCAGAAGGAGAAGAAAAAGAAAAAGGGATCGAAAATGTATTTGAAGAAATTATGACTAAAGACTTCCCAGACCTAAAGAAGGAAACATATTCAGGTGCAGGAAGCACAGAGGGTCCCAAACAAGATGAACCCAAGCAGACCTACACCAAGACATGTTATAATTATAATGGTGAAAGTTAAAGACAGGATTCTAAAAGCAGTAACAGGAAAACAAAGATTTAGTTACAAGGGAACCCCCATAAGGCCATCAGCTGATTTCTCTATAGAAATGTTGCAGGCCAGAAGGGAGTGGCAAGATATATTCCAAGTCCTGAAAGGGAAAACCCTGCAACCTAGTATACTCTACTCAGCAAGATTATCATTTAGAATAGAAGGAGAGGAAGAATTTCTCAAATAAGCAAAAACTAAAGGAATACAGCAATACTAAACCAATCCTAAAAGAAATATTGAAAGGTCTTATCTAAATAGAAAACAAGAAAGAATCTACAGAAAAGAGAAAGTTACAAATGGAAAGTACATCACTTAAATTAAAGGCAGTACATAGATTTTAAAAAATCAAAAAAATTTTGTGTAAGTGATGAAAACTACAATGAACAGCAAAAGGATAAACATGAAGATGTAAAAGAGGACATCGAAATCATAAAATGTGGGGGAGGAGTAAGAAAAAGTAGATTTTTTTTTTTGAATGTCTTTGAGCCTATATGACTACCAGTCTAAAGCAACAGATAAAGGGGTTAACATGCTTGAAAAACATGGTAACAACAAATCAAAAACATTCCTTTGATTCACGTATATCAAAAAGAAAACAAGCAAAATAAAAAGAAAATCATCAAACTATAAAAGGAAAAACAAAAAGAAAATCATCAAACTACAAAAGGAAAAAGAAAAAGGAACAAAGAAGAAATCCAAAATCAACTGGAAAACAAGGTTTAAAATGGCAATAAATACATATCTACCAATAATTACCTTAAATGTCAATGGACTAAATGCTCCAATGTAAAGACATAAAGTGGCAGACTGGATAATAAAACAAGAGCCTGCAGTATTAAGAGACCCACTTTAGGGCAAAGGACACACATAGATTGAAAGTGAGGGGATGAAAAAAGATAATTCATGCAAATGGAAGTGACAAGCAAGTGGGTGTAGCAATACTCATATCAGACAAAACAGACTTTAAAACAAAGGCCATCAAGAAAGATAAGAAAGGACACTATATAATGATAACAGGATCACACAAGAAGAGGATATTACACTGGTTAACATATATGTATCCAATATAGGAGCAACTAAATAAATAAAGCAAATACTAGCAGACATAAAGGGAGAAATTAACAGGAATACAATAATAGGAGGAGATTTTAACACCCCACTGACATCAATGGACAGATATTCCAGACAGAAAATCAGTAAGGCAACAGAGATCCTAAATGGCACAATAGAACAGTTAGACATAATTGGTATTTTCAGGACATTATATCCAAAACAAAACAAAAAAATACATTCCTTTCAAGGGCACAGGGAACACTCTCTAGGATATACCACATATTAGGACACAGAACAAGCCTCAACAAATTTTAGAGGATAGATATTATTTCAAGCATCTTTTCTGACCACAGTGGCATGAAACTAGAAATCAACCACAGAAAGAGAAATGAGAAAAAAATGATTCCACCAAGACTGAACAACATGCTACTAAAAAACCAATGGGTCAGTGATGAAATCAAAGAGGAAATTTAAAAATACCTTGAGACAAATGAAACTGAAAACACAACCATAAAAAAATCTATGGGATGCAGCAAAAGTAGTCCTATTAGAGAAGGTCATAACTATATACGCCTTCCTCAAAAAACAAGAAAAAAAAAATCTCAAGTAAACAACATAACCTGGGGTTTCCCTGGTGGTGCAGTGGTTAAGAATCCACCTGCCAATGCAGGGGACACGGGTTTGAGCCCTAGTCCAGGAGCAACTAAGCCTGTGCACCACAACTACTGAGCCTGTGCTCTAGAGCCTGTGAGCCACAACTACAGGTCCCATGTGCCACAACTACTGAAGCAAGTGTGCCTAGAGCCCATGCTCCACAACAAGAGAAGCCACCGCAATGAGAAGCCCGCGCACCGCAACAAAGAGTAGCCCCCACTCACCACAACTAGAGAAAGCCCGTGCACAGGAATGAAGACCTAATGCAGACAAAAATAAAAATAGATTAAATAAATTTAAAAAACATAACCTACCACCTAAAAGAATTAGAAAAAGAAGAACAAAATCTAAAATCATCAGAAGGTAGGAAATAATTAAGAACAGAGAGGAAATAAATAAAATAGAGAATTTTTTTTAAAAAGAAAATCAATAAAACCAAAAGCTGGGTTTTTTGAAAGAGTAAACAAGATCAACAAACCTCTGGCCAGTCTCAGCAAGAAGAAAAGAGAGGATCCAGATAAACAAAATAAGAAAAGAAAGAGTAGAAATAACAATCAATACTGTAGAAATACAGAAATAAATAAATAAGAAAATAATATAAACAATTATATGCCAACAAACTGGACAACCTAGAAGAAATGGACAAGTTTCTAGAAACATACAGCCCACCAAAAGTGAATCAAGAAGAAATAGAAAGAAAGAAATTTGAAAGACCGATCACTACAAGTGAAATAGTAACAGTAATTTAAAAAAAAATCTCCCTGCAAATAAAGGTCCAAGACCGGATGGCTTCCCTGGGGAATTCTACCAAACATACAAAGAAGAACTCATAGCAATCCTGCCCAAACTCTTCCAAAAGACTGAAGAGGAAGGAACATTCCCAAAGTCATTCTACGAAGCCACCATCACCCTGATACCAAAACCAGACAAAGACACTACCAAAACAGAAAATAACAGGCTAATATCTCTGATGAATATAGATGCAAAAATTCTCAATAAAATATTAGCAAACCAAACACAACAACACATAAAAAAGATCATACACCATGACCAAGTTGGATTTGGATTCATCCCAGGGTCACAAGGATGGTTCAACATATGCAAATCAATCAATATGATACAACACATCAACAAAAGGAAAGAGAAAAACCACATGATCATCTCAATAGATGCAGAAAAAACATTTGACAAAATTCAACATCCATTCATGATTAGACAAAAAAAAAAAACTCTTACCAAGAGTATACAGGGAACGTATCTCAACATAACAAAAAGCTATTTACGACAAACCTACAGCCAACATAATACTCAATGGTGAACAGTTGAAAGCCTTCCCACTAAAATCTGGAACAAGACAAATATGTTCACTCTCCCCACTTCTATTCAACATAGTATTGGAAGTCTTAGCCACAGCAATCAGACAAGAAAATGAAATAAAAGGTATCCAAACTGGAAGGGAAGAGGTAAAAGTGTCATTACATGCAGATGGCATGATACTATATATAGAACACCCTAAGGACTCCACACAAAAACTACTAGAAATGATAAACAAATTCAGCAAGGTAGTAGGATACAAGATTGACATACAGAAATATGTTGCCCTTCTTTACACTAACAATGAAATATCAGCAAGAAAAAATAAAAAAGCAATGCCTTTTTAAATCACATCAAAATAATACTTAGGAATAAACCTGACCAAGGAAGTGAAAAACTTACATGTTGAATGCTGTAAAGCACTGATAAAGTAAATTGAAGAAGATTTAAAGAAATGCAAAGATCACCCATGCTTTTGGATTGGAAGAATTAATGTTAAAATGGCCAAATTACCCAAAGAAATCTACAGATTTAATGTGATCCCTATAAAATTACATTGACATATTTCACAGAACTAGAACAAATAATCCTAAAACTTATATAGAACCATAAAGTACCCAGTATTGCCAAAGCAATCCTGAGGACAAAGAACAGAGCTGGAAGCTAACCCTCCCAGACTTCAGACAATACTACAAAGCCACAGTAATCAAAACAGAGCGGTATTGGCACAAAAACAGACATATGGATCAATAGAACAGAACAGAGAGCCAAGAAATAAACCCACAAAGCTACAGTCAATTAATCTTCGACAAAGGAAGCAAGAATATACAACAGAGAAAAGGCAGTTTCTTCAGCAAGAGGTGCTGGAAAGGCTGAACAGCCACATGTAAATCAATGAAGTTAGAACACTCCCTCACACTATACACAAAAATAAACTCAAAATCGCTTAAAGACTTAAATATAAATCAGGACATTACCAATTCCTAGAAGAGAACATAGGCAAAACATTCTCTGACATAAATCATAACAATGTTTTATTAGGTCATTCTCCTAAGGCAATAGAAATGAAAGCAAAAATAAACAAATGGGACCTAATCAAACTTATAATCTTTTGCACAGCAAAGGAAACCATACAGAAAACAAAACGACAACCTACAGACTGGGAGAACATATTTGCAAATGATGCAACTGACAAGGGATTAATTTAGAGAATACACAAACAGCTCATACAACTCAATAACAAAAAAACAAACAACCCAATCAAAAACTGGAAAGAAGACCTAAATAGACATTTCTCCAAAGAAGACATACAGATGGCCAATAGGCACATGAAAAGCTGCTCAACATTGCTAATTATCAGAGAAATGCAAGTCAAAACTACAATGAGGTATCACCTCACACCAGTCAGAATGGCCATCATCAGGAAGTCTACAAATAATAAATGCTGGAGAGGGTGTGGGGAAAAGGGAACCCTCCTACACTGCTGGTAGGAATGTAAATTGGTGCAGCCACTACGGAGAACAATATGGAGCTTCTGTAAAAAAGTAAAAATAGAACTACCATATGATCCAGCAATCCCACTCCTGCACATATATCCAGAGAAAACTCTAATTCGAAAAGATACATGCACACCTATGTTTGTAGCAGCACTATTTACAATAACCAAGACATGGAAGCAACCTAAATGTCCATTGACAGATGAATGGATAAATAAGATGTGGTATACACACACACACACACACACACACACACGAACACATGCACACACAATGGAATATTACTCAGCCATAAAAAGGAATGAAATAATGCCACTTGCAGCAACATGGATAGACCTAGAGATCATCATATGAAATTAAGTAATTCAGACAGAGAAAGACTAATATCATATGATACCACTTATGTGTGAAATCTAAAATATTATACAAATGAACTTATTTATAAAACAGAAACAGATTCACAGACATAGAAAACTTATGGTTACCCAAGGGGAAAGGGGGGTGAGGGATAAATTAGGAGTTTGGGATTAGTAGATACAAACTACTATATATAAAGCAGGTGAACAACAAGGTCCTACTTATAGCACAGGGAACTATATTCAATATCTTATAAACTATAAATATAAAAAGAATATGAAAATATATATACATAACTGAATCACCTTGCTGTATACCAGAAACTAACAAAACATTGTAAATTAACTATACTTCAATTTTTTAAAAAAATAAAGCTTGGGGAAAAAAAAAAGAATGTAGTATATCTTGCAAACTAAATTATTATAAAATATAATTTAATCAGGGCAGTAAGAAAATAAAGGGAACATTAGACAAGAAAAAATTTGTAAATAAACAAAAAAACGAAGAACATGTAAATTGTTAGATTTAAACTTAAATAGATCAGTAATCACACTAAGTGTAAAAGGCCTAAAGCACCAGACAGAGACAGACCAGAAAGGAAAATTTATCTGTGTGCTTAGTACAAAACACATTGTCTTTGCCTGATTTCCCCAGAAGACAGAACTGAGGTAAAAAATTATGTACAGTTCCAATGTACAGTAGTGAAAGACAAGGGGAGTGATTCAGAGAAGGAGGGCAAACAAAGCATTTAGAATAGGATTATAAGTTAATGATATCAGGAAAGGGAAAGATTGGTAATGAAAAAATCACTAATTTTAAAAGTTCTGGGGGGGCTTCCCTGGTGGCCCAGTGGTTGAGAGTCTGCCTGTCGATGCAGGGGACACGGGTTCGTGCCCTGGTCCGGGAAGATCCCACATGCCGCGGGGAGGCTGGGCCCGTCAGCCATGGCCGCTGGGCCTGCGCGTCCGGAGCCTGTGCTCCGCAACTAAAAAAAAAAAAAAAAAAAAAAAAAAAAAGTCTGGGGGTCTAATGTACAGCATGGTGATTATAGCTAATAACACTGTATTATAGAGTTGAATGTGGCTAAAAGAGTAGATCTTAAGTGTTCTCATCACAAAAAATGGTAATTATGTGATGCGATGGAGGTGTTAGCTAATGCTTTTGTGGTAATCATTTCACAAAACATAAATTCATCAAATCAACACATTGTACACCTTAAACTTTCATAATGTTCTGTATGAATTATATCTCAATAAAGCTGGAAAAATAAAATACAAAACAAAAAAACAAAAAATCACTAATCATAAAGGTAAAGATTGATATACTGGCCCATATTAACACTAAAATTAAGAATATTTATTTATTAAAATACAACCCTAAGCAATTAAAAGGTTAACCACAGGGTGAAAAAAAGTATTTTTTAAGCATATACAACAAACAGCTAGTAAGTTAATATAAAAGGAATTCCTTGAAACTAATGGGAAAAAGACAAAGACAACCCAACAGAAAAATAGGCAAGAGAACTGAACAGATATTTTTGGAAAGAGGATATTCAAACAGCCAATAACCATGAAAACAGACGCACAACTTCATCATAATCAGGAAAATGAAAACTAAAATGACATGAGCTATCACTGCACAGCCTGCACATGGCTAAAATCTAGACAATTGACAATTCCAAGTTTTGGCAAGCATGCAGATCAACAGAAACTCTTTTTTGGTGCTCTTGGGAAGGTAGTTCAAATGCCTTGAAAAACCATTTATTAACTACCACAGTTGAAAATATGCGTCCTCCACAGGCTGATTTTACTCCTACCTAACCGAAGTGCATGCATACGCGATCCAAGAGACAAGGATCACAGCACCACTATGTCCATCAACTATAGAATGAACGACAGATTTTGGTATGTTCATAAATGTAATACTACGGTAAACAACATACAACTACACTCAACAATGTGGAGTAATCTTTAAAATGTAATATTTAGTTACAAAATAATATATATTTCCACTTAAGTAAAGTTCAAAGAAGGGAAAATTAACTGTATTGTTTAGAAATGCATTTAACATACTACAAATAAAATCAAAGAAATGATTCCCATAAAAGGAAGGATAGTGGTCCCCTTTGGGGCAGAAACAGGATAGTAATTGGATGGAGACAGAACTTCTGAGGTGCTGACAATGTTCTATTTCTTGTTCAAAATGATGGTTACACAAGTTTACACTTTGTGATGATTGAGATATGCATTTATGTTTTGTATACTTTATCTGTTATAGTTCATGAAAAAAGGCTTTTAAGGAATGCAACTGTACAGGGCAAACCACCCCTGAGGGAAGTAAGGAATTACTTCTCTTTTTTTTCCCTTTTGCATTTTGAAACTTTTTTTTTTTTAATTGAAGTATAGTTGATTTACAATGTTGTGTTAGTTTCAGGTGTCCAGCAATCGATTCAGTTCTACATACATGTATATCTTTTTTTTTTCAGATTCTTTTCCCTTATAGGTTATCACAAAATATTGAGTACAGTTCCCTGTGCTATACCGTAGGTCCTTGGGGAGTACTTCTCTTCAATCGATGACCTTAGGCTTATGTTCTTGGCCTCACTCTAGTGATAAGTCACAGGTGCATCAATCGTTTGTATAGAGTGAAAAAAAATCTACTTTCTTGCTGTGTGATGACATTTGATGGACAAATTATATTTGTAACCCTCCCCCACATTTTACTGCATGTCAGTAAAATTAAGTACAATCCCGCTTAATAAGCACCTCCATTTTCTTTATAGCTAAATTTTTATCAGTGTCTACCTAGGAAAGCAACACTTCTTGAACAGTGTGGCTATTGTTTTTGCAATGCTATGAGACGTGTTTTGTGAAGCTTCTTTTCAAAATTTCCTAATGACTTAATAGCTGTCTTATTCATTCTCATGCCCATGACCCTCTTCTCATACTGTTCTCTTAAAAGGTCATGATATCCAGTGGCTCTAAATCCAGTTGCTCTTTTTTGCATTTTTCATATTCAATCTCCCTGCCTAAGGCAATACTTTTATCGTCTCCAATTTGCAAAACACAAATCAAAGTATGCCTCTATTGTACATAAACCCTAATAACTTCCTCACAGAACAAAGAATAAACTTCCTTAAAGTGTATTTAAAACCCTCCAGAATACAAATTCCAACCTTTCTCCCCAACCTCTTTAAATCCGCCTCCCCTAGAGAGAGAGATGTACACACACACATTATTTCCCAGTACACACTTCGGTTATCTTCCACAGACCTCTGTTCAAACTTATTTTGTCTGTAATACATAACAAAACCAGCATCAAACATGAAAAGTAAAATTTCATTTACAAACCTAGATGAAAAATAATAAATACTGACCAATTTAAAAAGAATAATACATTATGAAAAAATAGTTTTAATGTAAGGAAGCAGAGAACATTCACTGGAAAATTTAATAATGTAATCCACAGTTACAACAAAAGGGAACAACTCTTAACTTTGTAAAGGATATATACCAACAGCCTATAACAAACACCTCAATAAAGACAGAAATAAGGCAAGGATGCCGTGATTCCACTAATATTTAAGTCCATATTGATTTGTTATCAATGGAATAAGCCAGAAAAAAAGAATAAAGTTATAAATACTTGAAATGAAAAGACAAAACCATAACCATTTCTAAGAATCAACCAAAAAATTAGAACACAGTAAAATGAAACAGGCTTATTTGAAAACCTACAGAACTTCCTGCACCATGTGAAGAAGACAGTGTGTATTTGTCCTTGGAGTCAGAGCTTTCCTGAATGGGTTCCTTGAGGGCTCTCATCTGCTTTGTTCTAATACCCTCAGATACCCACAGCATCCTCCACAATGCCATGCAACCAACAGAAGTGTAATAAATGTTTGTTGAATTGAACCAAACAGAAGTCTCTTGAAGATAATATCCAAGTCTGAGTTACAGCAGGGTGAAAAGGGCAATGACAAGTCTAGTTGGGTAAAGAGAAGAGATTAGAGCAGGATTGTTTGCTGATGGAAATGATCCAGTAGAAGGAGAAAGTCTGGTTATCTCCCATTTTGCCCATATCATCAAAGGAGTAAACAAACAATGCCAGGAAATACATAAATGTCCAATATTTCAATTTATCAGTCTTACTCAACTACTTCTAGTCTAACCTTATCCATGGTCCCAGAATGTACTATCCCTATCCAGGTGACCATGTCCCCCAAGAGTCACAGAGAAATCTGAAAATAACAGAGTCAATCCCATTCCCCTGCAATTTTGCAGTTGAGATTCTGATAAGCCCAAGCCAGCTAGCTGTGAGGAGATGAACTAAAAGGTCATGGAGAATCAGATCCCAAGTTTGCCCCATCATAGGCAAAAGCCCCTGCAAACTGCAATAATGGAGAAATAGAATCAATGAACAAGCTTGTTTATACAGCAGAGGACAGAGCAGATATGCAGGTAGAAGCAGAGATCAAAAACCATAAAAGGAAAGGGAGAAAGGGAGGGAGGGAGGGAGAAAGATGGAGGGGAGAGAGAAAGAGAGAGAGAGGGCAGCTGCCTGGATCCTTGACGTTTTCCCATTTTGTTTCTGTTCTCATAAGGCCTGACTGCCATTCGTTCTTCTATCTCCATGTTTTCACAATAAATCCCTTATATGAGCATGACCAAATGTGAGTGGTTTCTGTTACAACCCCAGAATCCTGACTCCTGACCAAAAAATAATTCAATGGTACATTATTTCAGACTCCAAGTCCTCTAGGACAGTGCCATCTAATAGCCTGCAATGTAAGCCCCATATGTTATTTTAAATTTTCTAGTAGCCACACTTTAAAAAGAAGGAACAGATGGAATTAATTTAATATGTATTATTTAAGCCAATAGATTCAAAATAGGATCGTTTCAACTTGTAATCAATGAAAAATAATTTAGACATTTTACATTCTTTTTTTGTAGTAAGTCTTCAAAATCCAGTGTGTATTTACACTTACAGCATATCTTAATGTGAATATGCCATGTTTCAAATATCCAATGACCACATGTGGCCAGTGGCTGCCATAATGAGCAGCACGGTTCTAGAAGCTCAGAGAGGGGAGAGATCAATGTGCATACAGTAAAAGGGCCTTGGGGAGCTATCCTGGGGGAGCAGTGCTGAGAGATGCAGAAGGAGAACACGTTAGGGCATCCCAGGTGAGAAGGGCCTAGAGACGGAGAGACGGAGACTAGAATTAGAATAAACTAACAAGAAGAGTGAGGTATTCCACCAACAAACAACAAACTTTTAGCCATTATCTCAGAAAACATTGTTCGATCATCTTAAATGTGGGTATGCATGCTTTCCTGAAACAAATTTCAATTCTAAAGGTGGAATGAACATTCCATTTATCACCTTCAGTGAATTTGGAGCCCCTCAAAATCTGTCATTTTGCTATTTTGGGGGGACTTTTGTGATCTAATTCAGAAGCCAATGATAGGTATTTTATAGACTAAGAACCCCAAGAACAAGAGAATAAAATTATTCCCAATGTCACCACCTTTCTGGAAAAAAAAAATACCTGCGTCTAGGCCTCAATATCAGAGATCACTAATTAACGCTCTTCCCCTCTCCACACTGCTGCATGTGAATCCTTAAAAAGTTTCTGAGGATATGAATTTGTTTTGGAAATTGGTGGTTTTACTGAGCTAGCACCCATGAGGCCTTATTTTCTCATCCCTCATTTTTCAAGAGGTAGAGAGTCTATGTGATGGAGTGGAGGTGCATGAAAACTGCAGCATCTAGAGAAGCGTTGCTACTAGAACCTGGTGGAAAGAACTATGAGTGTGTCTCAACACGCCAGGGACCAGGTGGCCTCAGGCTGACACTATCTAGTAAGCAGAGACAAGAAGGTGTCTGGGCTGTCTTTATCCTCCCAAAACCAGATTCAGTGCCTTCACTTATCAAGAGATCAATAAAGGGAAAGGAATTAATAAATGCACCAATGGATGCAGCTCTGCCCCTAAAAGCCTACAAGCCGCAATTTGGTATGAGTTTGTTACGATCCTTTCCTCTGGGATGTTAAATTCTTGTGGACAGTTGTGGAATAGAAGCACACATCTGTAACAAGTCACTATTCCTAAGAGACCTATTATCTCCAAGGACACTTGAGAAATTTCACAAAACCATATAGCTCCCTGACTTCCTTCCAAATCAAGGTGGATGGGCAGAGAGCTCTGGCGCTCACCACCTTTTCTGCCTGTCAAATTGACTCCAGATCCACACATGCATGAAAATCTGCCCCTCTTGCCCTATTTCTTCTCCAGTAACCCCCAAATCACTCTTTTCACTCTTTTTAATATTTGTCCTTCAAGATTGGGCAGCTGAGGAATCTTATCAGAGTAACCAAATGCAGCTTTACATTCTGCCCAACTCATACTCCGTTTTGTTTAACTTTTCCACTGCTAGCTCCTTGCCACGTCAGTTATTACATCGTTGTGGTGCTCCTTTGTAATCACTCACTCTCAGTTGTATTCTCAGAAAGCACAAGAGAGACCAAGAAAATGATGGATTTGGAGAGCCTGTTCTTTGGCATTCAGCCATCACTCCTTAGAGGCCTGATTATGAGAGTGACAGAGCAGCACAAAGAAGCTATGCATCTAGTTATATATAGGTGGCAGACTTCAGGCAGATGTTAAGAGAGTGGGACCCAGAAAATAAAATATTGTGTTTAATTGTCAACACTCTTT
>NW_006779050.1:1891714-1894784 GCF_000442215.2 Lipotes vexillifer | reverse complement strand
ACTCTTTCTGTTCCTATGAAACAAGGTGGACCAAAATCCTGTGGCTCTCTATGTCTTAGAGCTCCAATGATTTGCCCCATTTGCATGAGTTCAAAATAAACAATCTGTGAAAGCTCTTTAAGCTTAGTATAAAAACTGAAAAATAAATAAAATGTTGCTAAAGTGTTGCTTAGGGTGTGCCTAAGAACACTGATTTTATTTAGGGTGGATTTTTTTTGTTTGTTTTTTGCTGTTTGTGTTTTGAAACAGACATATTGCATGTTCTATAGCCTCTGTTCCCAGCATTACCTGCAGTTTCTGGTGGGGTAGTGATTTGGGGCTCCTTCTAGCACAGTCACTGAAAAGAAGGCTGCTGCCCTGTTTTTCTTCTTTTGTACTGACTAGAAGCATGTTGACCGCTACTTATTAGCTCTTTGATCTTTATTTTTGTACATATGGTCAGGACCTCGCCAGCGCCCAGAATGGCAGGCTGAAATTCTAGCAGATTCTGGCCCGTGTGATAAACTGCTTTGCTCTGGGAAAAAGTGAGTACTGTGCAGAGCGAAGACTGATGCGTATTAAACACCCCCATTATTGAGAGAACGAGCTTTCCTGAGTGCCTATTAATCTAAGACTGCTGCTTCTCCATACATTTAAAGGAGCCTCCATTTAGAGTCACGTTCTATAAGAGACTTTAAGTTCCAAATGTTGCCAAATACAGTCGAACTTAAAAGCTACATCAATTTAATGCAATCTATTTCACAAGTTAAAATGTGTGAACCCCCGTTTTTCTTTTCATTTTACTTGCCCCTTGCTTTTTCTAAAATAACATCCATGTGAAACTGTTCCATAAGACACTGTCTACCAAATGCGCCCCACCTTATATTTCAGCAAGCCCAGTTTCTCTTAATGGCATTTAATGACCAAAATATGTACTTTTGAAAAAAATTCAAGTACATTTGCGGAGCAAGAATATTGTCTGTTGAGTTTTCCATATGACTTGCTTCAAAACTCTGCAGCACTAAATTAACAAATCTGTCATTTTGTCATCTAAGCTCAGAATAAGGTTCAGAGCACCAATGTTCGAGCAGCTCTGAAAACAGTTCTCACTTTTGGGCAGCAGTAGAGGGTAATATGGTGGCTGATGAAAGGTACTAGAACAGTCGCCAGGACTTTGGCATACAGCAGGGTGGCTGGAGGGACTGAGTCCAGCACTTGCTGATCTTAGGTAACTCACATGCAATTCTCCGAACCTCATTCATCTGTAAAATAAAAATAATGGTAAACCTATGTCACAGGATTTTTATGAGGAGTAAATAAGAATATGTGGAAATGCATGGTTAATTATGCAATGAAATTCAAATAACACATTGAATCTAATAGGAAAAAACAAGAGGGAGGGGGAGCTTTGCAAATTCTTGTTCCTTACTTGGTACAGAGTAACTCTACCAATTGTCTCTCTCTGGCTCTACCAAGAGATTGTCAAGATTTTGAGATTTTCTCAAAAGCTAGGAATATATTGCCTTCCATTTATATTGCACAAGCTTGAAAGTACAGAACTGTGACACTGTGACTTGTTTCTACAACGTAAGCCTCAGGTTACCTTTTCCTTGCCTTCACGGTACAAACCATCCAGCAGGCTATGTGCCCAGCATTGTGCTGAGCAGCTACAGGCACCGCCTCACCTTTGTGGTCCTCTTCCTCCACGGCCATCCCTGCCAGCACAGCCACTGCCAGCACAAGCCACCACCACTGAGGCACCTAAAATGCTTCCTAGTCGTAACATCTTCACCGCTCCACTCTACTACAAGAAGCCACTTCCTGTGCCCCTGCCCTTCATCTCCTCTTGTCTAGGAACATCTTAGAGAACAAAAGAAATGCAAATTCCACCCATGGCTTTTCCCTTTCCGAATTTTCCTTGTTTCCAGCCACCACAGTCCAGATCACTGCTCCCCAACCTGGGTGACATCTGTATTCTCTCCAGCAACTTATGTTTGCAGCTTTATCCTTCTCAAAGATTGAGGGAGAGCCTGAGTTCTTGTCTTGATCCTTTATTCCACCTCTAAGAGAGATGTTCATATTCTGAAGTCTACTTCCCAAATAATCTGAAATTACAGTTGTAAAGAGATTGGGAGGTAGACTTTTTGGGGGGTAAGTGGGATTCAATAGAATGGGGTGATGTTGAGAATTGAAAGAATACTTATTTTAAATTTTGCTTTGGGCCCAAATGTCAAACTTAAGCATTTTTTGCAGTACCACGCAAAACATATAAGCTCTCTATTTTGGCTACTACTCTGTTCATGTGTGGAAAAGAGACAGAATCATCATTTAAGGGTGGTGAGAAGATTAATGTGTTGACATTTTCAGTGTACACTGGAATCTCTGAATTAAAGATGGATTGCTTTAGCGGCTTCCATAAGTAGGCAAATCCTGGCTAGGTAAGTCCCCTGCTCCATTCTTCTCAAAGCTCAGGTCTCTACAGAAGGGACCTGAACATGTAAGGAAGACATGTTCAGAAGATTCTATTTCAACCCTGTTGAAATATCAATTTGGCCTCTAGAAAAATCCCCCGAGACTGGTTTCCTGTGAGATTACCAAAACAAAAATCAAAGAAGAGGGGATGGAATTTACCTGAAGGAGCTTGGAATGTTTGGAAAAATACTCATAGAGATTACTACCACAACCTCTTCAGCTCACTAAACCATGTGTGTGTCATATTGCTGCATTTTATAGCAAGAATGACACCTGATTGCTGTTGGCTCTTTCTCCTGCCAGAGACAGCTTTCCATATGCCAAGCTCCCACCAACATTAAGTCTAGTCACCTCCACTTCTCAAGGAACAACTTTCAATGAAGAAGAATGAAGGGAGGCAGACTAGAGGCACTGTTAGCCTTCCACAAAAAACCTGGATGAGCTTCTACCCTCACAGCCCCTCTCCTGAGACTCAAGTGATTTCAGCCTCTAGGACTGAACTGTATTACAAGTTTCTTTCTCACCTGGATACATGAGTTTTTGTAGTCACATTGCACTGTAATACATGTCGGTTGCTAAGAGGATTTGAAAGGAAAAGATTTCCAAAGCTTTAAGGACA
>NW_006779050.1:1845872-1891664 GCF_000442215.2 Lipotes vexillifer | reverse complement strand
AGCGTATTTAGCAGATGGCGAGAATCTTTTCACTGGTGCTAACCTCTCACTGGTCTTCAGTTTTGTTCCTTCAGTGCAGCAGCTTGATCTATGTCCAAAGTTTCTCTTTCTTAGGGCAATTCTTCCAGAGAAAGAAATCCAGTGTTTTGATTTGAATATGTGTATGTCAAGTAACTACTTTCCACTTTCGTGACATAGATAGAGTGAAGCAAAAGGAAGTGAAACTACCAGCTCCAAACGGGGTACCCTTGTCCATGTTCACCTTATCTGGATGCTTCTGATTTCAAGGCAGTTCTGAAGAAGATTCTAGGCTATAGTATGGTTTCCCCAAGATGAATAAAGTGGTGACTTACAGGACAAAAGTAACATCAGATAGAATCATCAAAATGTGATTAGAATGTGAAAAGAATTTCCTAAAATGAGATGCATATTTAATTGCTTTAGAGTGCTTTTATTTGCTGGGTTTTATTTAAGTACACAAGTCAGGACACCAATGCAAGAAAGAGACTTGGAATGTCTTTGACTCACTGATAAGATGTTCTCATGAAATGCAGCAAGCTCATGTCCAAAAAGAAAAGGACATCACCTAGAGATCAGCACTTGTTAGTTTCCCAAGTGCTGTTCCCAGTTTCCATTTGCAATCTGATCTCCCAGGAGAAGAGGTCACTGTGTGCAATACAAACAAAGCGGGCTTGGTTCACGGGCCTGGTCAACACCTGTGTCTCTGCTTTCATGCACTGTTTTAGATCTCCAATGTGAAGACAGGTCTGTGCAGTGTTTGAGAGCGTCAAAGCAATCCTTCCACAGGCTCTGGCCTCTTCCGAGTCTCACTCAGATGTCCATTCTTGTTCACCTGAAGAAATCATCTGCCATATCATATCAGAAGCCAAATGATTTTTTTCATGCCTGCACATTTGTGTTTTATGAGGAATACTTTTAAAACCACTAGTTCCTGTTAAATATTTTGATGTGATTCATAAAATATAATCTAAAAGCATGAAATTTTAAATCTCTACAACTGAATCAGTATAAGTGGATCCCTTAAAATCAGTATAAGTGGATCCCTTGCATGTGTGCATGCACACACACACTCACACACATACCCATCTGCCTTTGGAGAATGGTGTAAAAACTGTGGTTCTTTTCTGTTTAAGTTTTCTAAGTAGGTCTTTTGCAAGGTGGGTGGTTGTGAGATCTCTCCCACATATGTCGTTAAATTCCAAAACAAAAAAAACAGAAAAGAACTGAGCTTTGAAACTACTTTCTTTTTTCTGATCTTGTAGTTCCTGACCACCTTAGAGAGGAATAACAGATGCGAGCTGGGGCCAGGCTGGGACCTCAATCACTGTGAACATTCAGAGAGCTCAACCATTGACATCATCATTCAAGAAGCAGGAATTAATGAAGTTGAATCTGTGGTCTAGAACTCTAATTTTCAATTGGCCAGAGAGCAGGGCTCACCAAGGGCTACCTTGATGTGAGGGGACAGCTCCTTGTTCAGTACATGCTGCCCTCATGCTGCTCATGCCACTTTACCATCATTGCTCTTCCATCACCACATTGCCACTTAATCCTTGAGACTTAATGACTTGGTATTAAAAGATAAGGAGAATATATCTTGAGACCACAATATGAAGCCTTTTTTGAGGATTTTCACGCTTCCCCTCACTTCTGTTTCTTCCATGTCTGAGCACAACTTCCTGTCTCCATTCAGCCTACCTTAGGAACCTCACCTGACAATAATTATAGCAAGAGTAATTTTTCCCATTTGCTTCAAACAAAATCTGAAAGTCTTATAGTGATCTTTTAGTCTTAAAGCCTGTCTTGGGACTTCCCTGGTGGTGCAATGGTTAAGAATCCGTCTGCCAATGCAGGGGACACAGGTTCAAGCCCTGGTCTGGGAAGATCCCACATGCCGCGGAGCAACTAAGCCTGTGTGCCACAACTACTGAGCCTGCGCTCTAGAGCCCGCGAGCCACAACGACTGAGCCCACATGCCACAACTACTGAAGCCCACACGCCTAGAGCCCGTGCTCCACAACAAGAGAAGCCACTGCAATGAGAAGCCCGTGTACCACAATGAAGAGCAGCCCCCGCTCACGGCAACTAGAGAAAGCCCGCACGCGGCAACGAAGACCGAACGCAGCCAATAAATAAATAAAAATACCAATGGAATTTTTTTTAAAAGCACATATGATTCACTTAAAAAAAAAAAAAAGCCCTGTCTTAGTCTACTCAGATTGCCATAAACTGGGTGGCTTAAACAACAGAAATTTATTTTCTCGCAGTTCTGCAGGTAGAAAGTCCAAGATCAGATTCCAGCAGGGTTTGGTTCCTGGCTTATAGATGGCTGCCTTCTTGTTGTAATCCTCAAGTGGCCTTTTCTCTGAGCACTGACATGGGGAAGTGTGGGGTAGGGGTTAGGTGTGTGTGTGTGTGTGTGTGTGTGTGTGTGTGTGTATGTAATGAAGTGAGTTAAAATGAAGAAATTCTGTTGTAAGAGCTCTCAAGTCATCCAAATTGATTACATAAGCTAACTGATCCATGCATACAGGAAGAGTACAGGCAGATCATTACACATCTTAAGAATACCTGAGAAATAGTTCGCTTTAAATACAACTGCAAACACTGTGTAGTTCTAGATGATACTGTCAAATTTTAACTTTTTATTTGTTTGCTAAAATGCAAGGTCATATCTAGCTAGAGTTCCACACCCCAGTCTCCTTCTATTCATCACTGTACTTGGCCTAAGACAATGGGTAAAAGGAGACTGGATCAACGAAACTTTTGAGGAAAGTCATCAAAAGTTCCCACATTCCCAGGGAAAACAACTAGCTACACCCACAAAAATTGTTTTAAAATAATCTAAAATTGATCCCACTTTTATAACTGGATACAAATCACATTAAAAGAAACGCAGGAAAGTGAGCAGTGCTTTCATCGTCCTCCTTATCTAGGTCTTGCTTATATGAACACAGAAAGTAGGAGCATGTGGGCTGAAGGAAAGCAGGAAAAATAGGACACAGAGAGCTTCATGGCCTCATTCTGCTGGAAATCTGATTGAAGAGTGTCTTTTTAAAAAAAAAGGCATTCTCGTAGCATCTTTTAGTTCTTCTTTTACAGCATTCATTACATATGCAATGACTTCTTTATTGCCTGAATTGCTTGATAGACTATAAATTCCTTGAGGGGGAAAGATTAGGTCTGTTTTGATGAGTGTTCCATGCTCTATGCCTTAGCACAATGCCTGGAATATAGTATATGCTCAATATTTATTCTTAATTGAAGTAAGGACAAATTGAGTATTCAAACATTTTAGAAAAAGGGATTTCTTTCTCTAAGAAAGACTAAGAAGAAAGTCATAAATGCAGAAAAGACAGTAAGAAAAAAATTCTAACACTGTGACCGTATCACCACACTTACTGCTATAAGTCTTATTTTCAGTGGGATAAAATCTGAAATGTATATTGTAAGCAGAGACTAACTGTTGCAGAAGACAAACCGCAACAGCAGAACTACCAGTGACATTTAGCAGGGAAGAGAACACACCTATGTTGATGCTAACCTACTCATATTTTGCCACCTGAAGCACTAGGAACCCCAGAAAAACTCCACAGCCCTGGAACCTCCTGCTAAAACTAAGATTTGTCCAGTTTACTGGATTTGAGCTAGTCTGGACCACAGTACTCAAAAAGGAAATTTCAAATGATTCTGTGATTTAATGTAGTAATTAGGCAGGGGGAAAAAAAAACATAAAGGAGAGAGAAAGGAATATAACAGACCACGTAAAAGTGAAAAACAGTCATTGTTTCAGCCTGTTAGGACCGGCAATGTTGCAGGGGTCTCTTTATAAGGCTCTCAGGCACTGCTGCTCACGGCCCAGGTACTGTGCAGCAGGAAAAAATTCTGACAGAGCTTCGGGGACCCAGAAATGTAGTATGCTTGCTTATATGTCAGAAAGGGAAGACTTTCAGAAAGAAAAATGCATGTCAGAGGAACCTAAGTTCAAAGTTCTGAGGTATTATTGAATAAGTCTCTTATTTAAAAAAATTATTTTGAAGGCTAAAGTTTAATGCTAAAAAACATAAAGAAAAAAACATTTTAAAATACCAGTGGGATTTTCTGAAATACATACACATAATATGTATATTTATTTGTAAAGTATATATATGTGCTACCTATCTAGACAACAGAATATTAGTAAAACTTAATTTCCTTCTTGATTTTTTTAACATAAAAACACACAAATATATTCCTTTTTTTCTATTTCTCAATTATCATGTACTATCCCAAACCTCCATGGTGCCCTTATAGTGGACCATTGCTCTGGGAGTTTGAAAATTCAAAAATAAATCTTCAAACTTTATTTATACAACAGAAAATAAGTGGCAGGATATTTGAGAGAGAAGAGAACATTAGATGGATGGGTTGACTTAGCCTCCATGGGGACATAATCAGCAACTCATTCTCACACTGTGAATTAAAACTGAAAAAAAAAAAAGTCATTGAATTGATGGGATGATTATATTTTTTAGCAATCAAGGATGGGTTTCTTGAATTATAAGTACTGTATATAACATTTATTTCTTTTTAATATTAAATTCTAAACAAACTTAGAAAAAATACTTGGGACAATTTGACCTACAATGTAGATGCTCTCAGAATGGAGAAAAGGGTGGATACCCCTGTGCCTATATAGCCAGAGGTGAGAAAATGGGGAGAGGGAATACCGGTTACATAAGACCAAAAGAAAAGGAAATCTGAATGGCATAAGCAGAAACCGAAGCTATAGGAATATCATTATCTCAGCCATTTTGAGAGGACATAAATTAAATGGGAAGAATCTATTTTATTTGCATATAGAAAAGGACATTCAGATGACAAGTATACACCTTCATTTCTGCATAAATCCCCAATATCTTCAATAATATCCTTACTATTTGACTTTCACTGCCTGAGTTTGATAATGAATTCACCAAAAGAAATTTCCAGTGACAGGAAAAGATAGATTTACAATTTTCCCTTGAGATATCAAATATAAATTCGGTTTTTCTTAACCCTCAAAGTTGCAGGTGCTTTCCATTTTTACAAATACATTTTTGTATGACTTGTCCACCACTGGATGTTATAAATTTTAGTTATTTCATTTTTTATAAAAGGCCATGCATTAAAATCCCACTTCAGCGATTAAGCCTTAGAACAAAAGGAACTCTGTTCCAATTACTACTGGGTTCTTCACCAAGTGTTTTATTCATCAAGCTCTTCTGTGGTGCTAAAGTTCTATTTCTAACCTATTCAGTGTATTCTTCCCCTCTCAGGATATTTTTAACTCCATGACATCTCCCTTTTCTCAAGAATTCTTTCACTTAAACAATACTGGCCCATTTTTTAGCAAAAATTTTATCCTCACTAGGCTAAAAAAAAAAATTACTGCAGTTGCCACCTGTTAAACATTTTCAATTTCTAAAATTTCCTCTCAATAAAATGCTGACCAGAATTACAATAATTCTGAAAGTGTTCTCACTGGTCCTTTGTTTAATGTTGGAATAATTTACCACTGATGTACTATTTCTTTTGATAATATACATTCTACAACTGCATTTTACTACTGCCAAATCGAATGCAGATGGTTTTAGTGTAGAAGCCACATCTACCCCAAATCTCTTTCCTGGTCAGAATTCTTCTTAGGACTTTCATTTCAAACTGTTGATCCCAAGAGTCTCTGGCCTTGTCTCTACGACTTGTCAATTCTCTACACAAACTACTTTCCCTCTCAAAGGGTAAAACGCTGAGATATTTATAAAGTAACCCTCTTATACCACCATAACCACTATTCTTTTACATTTGTTATCACTCAAATCACTATGTTTCAAATACCCAACCCTAATGTATCATGCAGACCTCATCAGGTTGGGTGTAACATTACTTCTTGAGCACTTACTTAACTTCCTCTCTCTACCCACCAGTTACCAACATTCACCGTATTTTTCCCATCTGTAGGTGAAATGCTGATTTTTTTCCCCAATTTTCTATCCTTAATTAGGCCAAAACAAAAACCATGTCCCCAGCCTGCTCAGCTACAAAAACTTCAAAAATCTATATATAGTGATATAGTGAGAAAAACATCAGGGGAAAGATAACCCCACTATAAATGTCAAAAATTTCCATTAACTCATTGTACTGGTTGAATGGTGGCCCTCTAAAACAGCGGTCCCCAACCTTTTTGGCACCAGGGAGTAGTTTCATGGAAGACAATTTTTCCACAGACCGGGGAGGGGGTGGATGGTTATGGGATGATTCAAGAACATGACATTTATTGTGCACTTTATTTCTCTTATTATTGCATTGTAACATATAATGAAATAATTATACAACTCACCATAATGCAGAATCAGTGGGAGCCCTGAGCTTGTTTTCACTTGCCACTCACTGATATGGTTTTGATGAGTCTGCAAGAAATTGATTTATTATGTTGTCTTTGCAGTCAAACCTCTCTGCTAATGATAATCTGTATTTGCAGCCGTTCCCCAGCGCTAGCATCATCGCCTCAGCTCCACCTCAGATCATCAGGTATTAGATTCTCATAAGAAGAGCACAACCTAGATCCCTCGCATGTGCAGTTCACAGTAGGGTTCGCGCTCTTACGAGAATCTAATACCACCACTGATTTGACAGGAGGCAGAGCTCAGGCAGTAATGCAAGCGATGGGGAGCAGCTGCAAATACAGATGAAGCTTCTCTCACTCACCTGCTGCTCACCTCCTGCTGTGCCACCCAGTTCCTAACAGGCCACAGACCGGTACCAACCCATGGCCCCGGGGGTTGGGGACCCCTGCTCTAAAAGATATGTCCATGTCCCAGAATCTGTGAATTTGATTTCATTTTGAAAAAGCAACTTTGCAGATGTAATCAAGTTATGGGGTTTCAAGATGAGATCATCTGAGATTATCCAGGTGAGCTCTAAGTCCAATGGCAAGTTTCCTTATAAGAGATAGAAGACACACAAAGAACAAGACCGTGTGAAGAGGGAGGCAAAGATTAGAGCTATGCAGTCACAAGCCAAGAAATGCCTGGAGTCATGAAAAGCTGGAGGGGCAAGAAAGAATTCTCCCCTAGAGCCTTCAGAATGAACACAGCCCTGCCAACACCTTGATTTTGGACTTCTGGCCTCCAGAACTGTGAGAGAATAAATTTCTGCTGTTTTAAGCCACCTAGTTTGTGATAGTTTGTTATAGCAGTCCTAGGAAACTAATAAACCTATTATGATTACATAGAGCTTATTTAGGATGAAAACACTCAAGTTGAGAGTCTTGAATGCAAATACTTACTGGGATCACAAAATTTGAGTCACCTGATGGTTTATTCATTCAGTAAATATTGAGCACCTATTATTTGTCAGGCCCTGTGCTAATTACTGTGAATACATGGGTAAGCAAAGAGTTGATCCTGCCTAAATAGAGCTCACATGGTTAGTGTTTCCATCCAAAACAAAACCAAAGGCAACTCCAATTTCTCAAGGAAAATAAATCTTGGAAATGTTTTTGAACTGTTTGGAAGTGCTTAATTACGTGTCAAATAATTAATAACATGTGAATAAGTTTTCTTCCAAGCACTCAGCTTCCAAAATGAAGGACAAAAGCATTTGGCCAAATATATTTTGGACTTTACTGAGTTTAAGTCTTTAGGAAAATGGTTGGAAGTACACAGTGAACTTAAGGATCACAGTGGCGATAAAAATAAGTATACCATCATTTAAGTAAGTGTTGTTTGGTTGCTTTTGAAAAGCTCGACACACTGCATACATGTTAAACTTTTTTTTCACCATAAGCTAGACAAATTTGGGAAAGTCATGAGGTAGAATGAAGCATGGAGATAACCATACCACATGTATTAATAACAATAATAACTATCATTTACTGTGATGATTATTTTCCAGGCACTTTGCTAAGTGTTTTATACCCAGGATCTCCCTTGATCTATATAACAGCCATAAATGGTTGACTTTCACTGAAGTCAGCAATTCACCTGCATTCCTGAGAACGCCATGCCCTCCCCAGATAAATGGCCAAGGATATGGAAGGCTCTGTAACCCCGCTCTTACTGTCCCTCTATGTCTTCTCCTATTCTTCCTCTCTTGCAGTTAACCACTGAAATGACCATCTCAATCCTAGAAATATAACCCAAAGTGATTATGGATCTACAAAACGTCTCCATTCTTCAGTAGATAGAGCTGAAGACAGAAACAGCTCCAGGCTTGAGGGGACTTTGCCTCGACCTCCAATGTTGCCCTCAGACATACTGACACACACATGTCGACATACTGTCAATTTAGATTTCATCCTTTCCTCCCCCCAGTCACTTCTGTTCTGTTTTATCCTGCCTATGGCCCAGAGCAGTAGCACTGCTAAATGGATTTTATGGTGGAATTAGCATAGAATTTGCTGATTGTTTGTAGTCTAATTGGCCCATGGTAAAAACCTAAAGGAAGGGGTTCAACAGAGCCTGAAGGAATCTGATGTCACAAAGGTATATCTTAAAAGATGGTCACATGACCAGCAGTTTCCAAATCTCCTACAGTGTTGTTTAAAATGCTGCTTCTCAGGCTCCATCTCAAGCCTACTGAAGCAAGAGCACAGGCTTGAGGCCTGGAAATCTACAGTATTACCATTCCCAATTGTTTTTCCTGTGCCTAAACAATGGAAACCACCAGCCAAGGAAATTCCCCTAAGAAGTGATTATTAAGTGCATTTATGCCTGTGTAGGTGTAAGGGGTTTATGTGGAGGTCAAGAAAAGAGGACAGAATGACCTCATGAGATGAGAACTAAACCACATGAAAATAAAACTGGATTAGAATTCCAAAGACCTGGGTTCAATGCTCATCTCCACCATGCGATCGTTTATTCAAAATGTGTAGCAAACAATGAACTAGGCTCTAGGGATATAGCAGTAGGCAAATCCCTGACCTCAATGAGCTTGTAAGAGAGACAGACAATAACAAATAAATATATATTGTTCAGTGATATATAAGTGTTCTGAAGAAAAACAGAGTTGGGGATAAAGAGTGATGGGAGTGATGCTATTTTCCATAGGGTGGTCAGATCTGAGAAGTAAGGGAAATGAGGGAGCAAAGCATGTAGGTATCTAAAGAGAGCATCCAGGCTGATAGAACAGCAAGTGGAAAGCTTTGAGGAAACAAGTGTATGTTCTGTATATAAGGAAGGGCAGGAAGCTAGTGTGGTTGGGGCAATACTGCTACAGTGAGTTAGCTTATTACAGTGGGTCTTACTCTCTTCATTCCTTAAGCTTTATTTCCTCAACACGCATTTATAGGTTACATTTAATTTCCTGTGTTTTGACCAATAGAAGGCTTGGTCTGTGAAGTTCTGATTTAATTTTCTAAATAGGAAGGTGACTTGAGAAAAATCCAAGTTTTTGCTTAAATCAATCAGTTAGTTATCTACATAACCCTACTGCCAAGGTTTTAAACGCTTTCCCTGACATCTCTACCTATAAAGTCATCCTATTGGGTAAGAAAGACAAAAGGACCCACTGTATCTCGCTGGCTGCTATCTCCAGTGACTTGTTCTCTTGATATGCATAGAGAACCCTGGAGTTCTAGTTCCTAGCCATGAACATGTTAGCACAAGTTTTGTTTTTCAGATTAGCTAAGAGTCAACAACCTGGATGCCTACTTGGACACAGAATGACTTGGGGTTGGAGATGGAGGTAAGGTGGAAAATTGTGTTTCCATAGGGAAAAGAGGGAGAGGAAGAAGAAAGCCAGAGAGGTGTCTTCATGTATCCAGGACTCATCATGAGATTCACACTAACCAAATCCTGGGCAGCTCAGAAGGCAGTATGAAGACAGCATGAGGACCCAAGGGTGCACACAGCAGGCTCCGAATGACAGAACTCCTTGATTTGATCTCAAGGCTAAAAATAAAAAGGGACAAAATTTGTTTACGTTTCCCAAGGCTGATAATCACTGTTTTGTTTTTTTCTATATACTAAGTAAATCCCATTTCCAATTTAACTTGCATTAGTGAACCTTTCTTATTCACTGCCCAGCTGCCTCTTCTGTCTCCCATTCCTCTTCTCTAAGGGCCCAGCTGTCTGCCTAGTTTATAGCCACAGAGTCCCATTGCCCACCATCAAAACACCTCAAAAAACCCAGCAGGTGGGACTTCCCTGGTGGCCCAGTGGTTAAGACTCCGTGCTCCCAATTGCAGGGGCCCAGGTTCGATCCCTGGTCAGGGAACTGGATCCCACATGCTGCAATGAAAGATCCCGCCTGCCACAACTAAGACCTGGTGCAGCCAAACAAATAAATAAATATTTTTTTAAAACCCAGCAGGTATGTGTAGTTCCTTCTAGTGTATTTGTTTATACTTAGACCATAGCTTTTTATTTGGGGGGAGGGGGGAAGAGAAGGAAGCCTTTCAGAGAAAAATTTGGCTAGAGATGACCTTCTTGGTTTGAAAATGAAGACAACCAGGAGGGGGGGGGGGGAAGGTCTTAAGACTAGTTTTTCTGTGTAGAGTACTAAATTGAACAAAGGATAAAAGCAAAAGAACAACAACAAAAACGTGATCTAATCTCCCTGGATATGGTAGAGAATCCATCCAGGTATTCACAGTATATCAAGTAAATGTATTCTCAGCCATAAAGCTCATAACCACACTCTATGAGCTGCATCAATTCAGATGCATCAACTTGGGTTTATCAGTAAGCACACTTTTAGAGCCAATAATAATCAGCACTTTAGTTACCCTTTTCTTTGTATTGTTACCATAAAAAAGGATCTCAAAATTGTGTCACTACTGGACTCCACAGAGTGAAACTAGTTGTTTTCAGTGATTTTCACAAAACTCTTGAAATGTTTCTCAAGTCAAATTCAAAACACCCCATCTTCTATCCACCTGGAATAATATAGTTAGAAATGTAACATGGAAAACAACATATTTTAATAACGGCATAGCTCTCTATCCTTTTGATACTGATTTGCTCCAGAGATTGATCCTTTGCTTTTCACTCTAGATACATGTCTCTGGGCAATCTCATCTATTTCCATAGCTGTAACTACCATCTAAATGCTGATTAACTGCAGACCTATTTCCAGCCCAGACTCATATGTCTAATGCCTACTAGGCATCTACAAATATTCCACGGGGAAAAGAAACAGGAGAAAAGAATGAACAAGCATTGCTGGGGATCCACAAAGCTCCAACACCTCAGACTCACCTCACTCTCGCTCTTTACCCCCAAACTCCGCCTCCTCTTACATATACGTCATGTCTTGCGTGGCTCCACCTTCCTTCCACCCAACCACCAAAACTAGAAACTGAAGAACAGTCAACCTAGACTCCTCGCTCTCACTTCACCACACATCCAACTGGTTGGAAGACACTTCAGATTCGACCTCAAAAATATTTCAGATTATGAATCCTTTTTCTATGCCTCCACCTCCAGTGCCATCATTCGGGCCCTTATCATTTTCCACATGGTTGACGTAGCGACCTCAGCTCTCCTCTCCCTCCCTCTCATCGTGGATTCAGCCAAGTTATCCAAAACGTGAATATAATCATGTCCTTCACTTGCTAAAATCTTCTGATGACTATCAATTATCCTCACAAAAAGTTCCAGTGTTTCCAGACAGTACCTCTTATACCTCTCACACAGCACCAGCACTAACCTGTACGCATTTCCCTAGGTACACAACACTCAAACCACACTGCTTTTGCACGTGCTTTCCCACATGCCTCCAGAAGACTCTTCCAGTCTTCTCTTCCTGCTCACCTTTTCAAGTACTCCTTCTCTGTACCAGCATAGCACTACAATCAGCTTCAGCAGCATGCTGCATTCTCTTCCTCAGAGCTGTATTTCTGAACTTTTATACTGCAAACTCCTTGAAATCAGAAACTATGTCTTTCACCTGCATATCCCCAGAATCCAACACAATGCCAGGAGACTAGTAGGCTCTCCCAAGAATGTTTGTCCAAAGTTCCTTACTCACCTGTAACAAGCCTGTGATGTAGGGAGCTATGACTGTTCGAGGGGCAGTAAGGTACGTGGCACCAAATATCAACTGCTATGTAACTATTGGCATGGTCCTAATTGAGGTTCTGTCAATCACTCATTTATACATGGATAAGGAATTTTTCCCTCATCTCTCATACAAGCATATTTCTAATTAAAAGACAAATCTAGTTAACCAGAATAGTTGAGTTTTACATAAAAGAAAAGGGTCCCTTTGTGAGTAGAATGGCAAAAGTAGAGTATAAAAATAACTAAAGCTTTGGAGGTAATATAGAAGTCAGAGGCAAAGCTAGAAGGAAGGTAAGATGGGCGTTTTATTCTCTAGACCATACTGCCTCCCTGTGGGAGGTTTTCTGGGCAAGGATGTGCCTAAAGCAAAGCAAAGCCTCTACACAATTGCAGAGTTGTAGCTAGATATTATGTCTGTTTATACCAAAAGTCTACTCCCAAATACTAGGTTATGAATGATGCAAGTGGGATGACTTGTTTTCTGAAAGACTGATGCCTACTTTCCTGGATTTGGAATAGAAACATTTTTGTTCATTTAAAAATAAGTAGTCCTGGGAACGATTTTTGGAAATGTCGAGACCAAGAAATGAAATAATCACAATCTAATTGTTTTGTTCTTACTACTTTGAATAATTAAACTTTAAAGGTCTCAACTGTTTAGTTTGCTTATGAGGAAAATATGATCATAAGACCATGTCCCTAAATATCAAAAATTGCTAAAGGCAGGCCTTCCATTTGCTATGTACCAAACATAATGTTTTTTCTTAGTTTTTAAAATATTTAATTACAATGATCAAAAAATCAGTATAGTCATCAAAATTAATAATTGTTCCCTGCCCATATATTTCTCCTGAAGTAGAGCTTCACAAACCTAAAAAAAAAAAAAAAAAAAAAAAACATATGCACCTCTGCAAGTTGAAATGGTACAACCAGTTTGAGAAACACCCAGATCAATCCTCATTTACCCGGTAGAGAAAGTACATTTCACAGAGTACTACTTTTTTGAAAGAAAAATCTTATGTTTTAGGCACAGAACACATTTTTCAGGATTTCAGGATTTATTTCTTTAAATATTCCTCAAATTTCTAACAGTATACAGGCATCATTTAAAGGCAGAAAATGGTCTTAGTCAAAAAAAAAAAAAAAAAAAAAAAAATCATATGCACCTCTGCAAGTTGAAATGGTACAACCAGTTTGAGAAACACCCAGATCAATCCTCATTTACCCGGTAGAGAAAGTACATTTCACAGAGTACTACTTTTTTGAAAGAAAAATCTTATGTTTTAGGCACAGAACACATTTTTCAGGATTTCAGGATTTATTTCTTTAAATATTCCTCAAATTTCTAACAGTATACAGGCATCATTTAAAGGCAGAAAATGGTCTTAGTCTCCTGCTTCCACAAAAGGCTTTGAGCAATTTTGAGAAATAAAATAATTGCTCATAATCTACCTCAATGCAAATATCTGAAGGCTCTGCTTTTGAATTGCCGAAATCTCAGAAGTATTCAAATTCATGATTTGTCTGTTTCCTGGCCGGTTGCCTTTGAAGTGGTTCTGGGACCCATTGGTATTATTTGAAATGTCTGGCTGTCAGTAAGTAGTTGCTATTTCCTTGATGTCTGTGAAGCTGCTTTCTTTCCTGTGACCTTTACCTATGGTACCTCTCGCTGAGGCCACATACACATGTACATGTCTGTGGACTCTGGTCCATACATACGGTGCTTGTTAGATGCTTTTACTGCTTAATTTTAATGAGAAAGGAAGCATATCCATGATATCGACTCAATCTACATTTCCATTTTCTCAAAGGGTCAAGCTGTTTTATTTACTACATACACACAAATAAAACCTTGAGCAACATTTTCTTTGTAATCATGGGCAATGAAAGTACACATGCCATCCATATGACAAGCACATGATTTCTGCATTTCTGTACTAGTATTATTAAATACTTCAGAGATTAATAAAGATGATGATGTGCATGATGCTTTCTTATGGGCAATCAGAGCCATGAACTTGAGATATGGCAAGAGAAAGGGTTAGCCTGAGGGGAAGATTAGGGGAAAGAAAGAAGAGAGCTAAGAGAGTCTGCCTGGCACCCTCTCAAAAAAGAGAAGCAGACATTTACATCTCATAAACTTAGGCCAAAGGGGAAAAACTGATTGCTGGCAGAATTTTTTAAAAATGTGGAACAGGAAGTAAAGGAAGAATATTTTCCATTTTCTCTCCCTTTTCCAACTAGGCTTAAAAGGTACAGAGGAGAGAATACTCTTCTGAATCAGAAAAGCTGGAATTAACTGTGTGATCCTGGCCAAGTCAACTTCCCTGGGACTGAGTTTCCTTCTACTTAAAATGAAATAATTAGAAAATTATTAGATAATTAGATAATTCCAGGGATGGTTTAGGTTCTAAAATTCAAAATCATATTCAAGGATAGCTGGAGAAGGCTATTCAAGGATTATTCAAGGTGACTGGGTTGAGTCACAGATATAAGTCACTATTCTTACTTTTTTATTAGATACTGAACACAATCTTCACTTTTTAAGGAAACACCATACACCCCTAAAATAATACAGTTGGCTCTCTGTACCCACGGATGTGAAACCCACAGAAATAGAGGGCTGACTGTACTATGCTATTTTATATAAGGGACTTGAGTATCCATGGATTTCGGTTCATGTGGGGGGTCCTGGAAATAATCCCCTGCGATACTCAGGGATGAGTGTACTTCACTTTTCTTAGGAGTGGAGAAAGGGGATGGGAAAGAAAGAAAGAAAAAGGAAGCAAAAGAACTAACCCAGGATAGAAATAATTTGTTGGGAGCAGGAGAGGCAGAGAGGGAGACAGAGAGACACCAGCTGGAAAACAGAGAGACACCAGCTGGACAACAGAGAGGAGGCAGAGCCAATAGGAAGGAAGGCTTAAAGGCACATAAGTGTGGATTATCACGGTATGTGTAATTAGCAATAAGCTGTTTGGTTCTGATAAATCTAACACTTAAGGAGCTAGAGAGGAATGTGTTCTGTGCTAAGAAGATTGACTTTATCATATCGCCAATAGGACTGATTTAGCAGAGCGGGCAAGAGCACAACCTCCGAAGCCAGACTGCTCTGACCTAATCCTGGCTCTATCACTTGTCATTTTGGTCATTTGTGGAGATACTTTACCATTCTGTGCCTCAGTTTCCTCATTTGTAGAGTTGGGATAATAATAGCACCCCTCTCATAGGGCTGTGGTGAAAATTTGTGTGAGTTACTGCACACAAAGTGCTAAGAACAGTGCCTGGCACAAAGAAATCACTCAATAAATATTGGCTGTGACTATTACAATCCAATTTTCAATTTAGCAAGGTAATTTTATAGGACATTACTTAAAGTCCTGTACATGATTAATGTGGGCGGTTGAGATGAAAATACGAGGCAAGTTTGGGAATACAGACTAGGTTTGAGAATGTTCTACAAAGAATATTATATTTTTTTCTCACCCTGAGCAAATAAAACAAAGTCACAATGACCTAGTGAGATTCGGAGAGTAAATATGTTTGGGGTTAAAAACGCACAATGGATTAAAATTTTAGGTCAACGTGACCTAGCCAGAGAAATGTTTTTATATCATCCATCACTAAAGTTATCTCCCTATATGACTATCTTCTGATTCCTCTGTGTGGGTCCTGGGTTAAATAAGCCAATGAAAAAGAAGAGACTTAATTCCTTCTAATGTTCAGCTTCAGAACAGAAAATCCAGGAAGAGACTAGTCTTGGACTCTTAGAATGGATCTAAAGTTAGGGAACCACCTATGGGAATTGGGCCCTGGGAAGAGAATGGGATTCCTGTGAAGGATATACTGGCAACCCGCTGGGGTGATGGTCCAAACCAAAACCCACTCCTCTTGCTTCCCCTGGACAGGAAATATGGGAACCTGCACAGTGAAGCCGACTGGAAGGAAACTTTAAGCCCATCCCACCTATGAACATGTCTGTAGGGAAGAACACATATACCAAAAAGATTTTTAGCCTGTAATCACAAATGAAAGAACGGGAATGCTAGAAGAAGATGATGATTAATACCAATTCAACATTTTCCCATTTATGTATTTCTGAATCCAACAGATAGGTCTCTTTTTCATCTTTAAACGCCTGGAGTAAAGAGTGCTTAACTCGGTCAAACCATGCATGTGGGCTAGGGAGAACTGCAATCAGCTCTCTCTCAATTATTCAAGTTACCCAAGAATAACTCCAATAGTATTAAGGCTCACCAATCTGACAGAAGCTCTACTGAAGGCTGGAAGACTAGTTACCAAATTACACAATAACCCAGGCAAAACATAATGAGGAGTTGAAGGATGTGAGTGGAAAAGACTAACATAAGACTTAACCAGGAGAAGAGGGGTAGGTGATGTGTGAGGAGCATGTGGTCTAACAGTTAAGCTTCTGGACCCTGAAGTCAGACTAAAGAGAGTTCAAATCTCAACTCCGTCACATACCAACTGCATGAACTTGGACAAATTATTTCACTTTTCTGTCCTTTAGTTTCCTCACCCAGTAAATGGATATAAGAGGGCTTCCCTGGTGGCACAGTGGTTGGCAACGGGAGAGGCCACAACAGTGAGAGGCCCGCATACCGCAAAAAAAAACAAAAAACAAAAAATGGTAAATGGATATAAGAAAGATCAGGGCTGGAACTGGGGCAAGCACACATTTGCATAACCCTGAGAGTGCTTCCTTCAATTTTGCTCCCTGGATGCCCCACTTGACTCACTCTAGCCCCAGTCCTGATTACCTTACTTCATGAGGTAATCAAAGAGATTAAATAAGTTAACATATGCAAAGTGTTTAAGAGCACTGTTTATATGTTTAAGAGCATATAATAAGTGCTAGGTAACTAGCTGGCATTATTATTGATTTGACTTGAGGGGTTACAGAAAGGAAATAAAATTCTAGGTGTACTCCCACATTTCTAGCTTAAGTAATGGGATGACTGTTGTCACACAAGAAAGAAATACAGAGCAAAGAACAGGCTGAGGCAAGGGTGTGAAATTGACAGTTGGATTTGAGGTACATATGGGGCATTTTGGTGCAGATACCCAGGAGCTGTTAAATAACTGCCTCTAGATCACTTATTGGTGCCGAAAAGTGAGGATCAGCTATATACTCTCAAAGAGTGTGAAAGATGCATCAGTGGTAGCAACAATGCAAGTGATTTTGTCATGCAGGAAGCCAAAGTGGTAGCTAGTTCTGTCCCTGGGAAAGAGACCCCTTATAACTTCTTAACAAAATATACATGTAGGCACAGAAAGACAAAACCTCTCAGTACCTTAAAGTAGGCCAAATAATCAACCTAATTCCAGAATCTGAGAGGTATATCTACTTGATCCAAGCTGAACACACAAAAGAGACCACCAGTGCCAGATCTCCCTTTGCCCGCTTGCCCAAAAGTCAGTAGAGAGACCCTTCAACTTTTTCCCCTACTATACAGAAAATCAGAAATCACAAAACTGGAAAGCCAACGCCGTCAGTTTTTAAAGACAGACTAACGGTCCCTTAACACCTCTATCAATTCCTCACTCTTCTACCATCCAATGAAGAAACTCCCAGGAATGCACTGAGAGAGAGAGAGAGGAATTGAGATTAGGAGGAGCAGTGGTGTACTGCCTTACAGGAGTCAAGAAAAGTCTTAGTTGGAGTGCATGCATGGAACTGTAGGTTGGTTCCCCCCCTATGTCTTACTTACAAGTACTTGAGCTTAGGAGGTAAATGAAGAATCTGCTTCAGCAAAACCAAATGTTTTAAAGCCCTGGGTAATGGGCTAGCTGTGCACATTAACTTGCCTTCAGCACATTGAAGGACATTCCTCTAGAACCACAGGCAGAGACTAGGGCAAGGTGTAGGGCAACCCATACACCTTGTTTTATGAAACACTAAGTATGGATACATCTGTCTTTTGAGAAAGCAGGAAAAATATAGAGCCTTATAAGGGAAAAACCTTCAGTCTGTAGAAAATGAAACTTTCTAATGAAAATTCAGAGAAGCCATACTGCAGGAGGCTGAACAGTTTAGTTTGGTATCCTTAGCAGAATATAGGGAGACACTGTATCTAACAGACAGGAGGAGAAAATAAATAAGAAATTGAGACTGAAAGGCTATAAAATAAAACAAATGTGAAGTAAGTGTGAATGGAAAGAAATTAAAGTTTGATTATATAATATATAGCCTTATAGAAGGCAATAATATGTTACTGAAATTGTGAAAAATTAAATCGGCATCATAAAGGACAAATGTGAAATGCTCTACCAGAGTTTAGACTTTTTTAAAAGACAAAGAAATAACCATAAAAGAGAGAACAGCATATCCAAGGAAAGGAAAACGAAGATTTAAAGTAAGAATTTTAGCATCCTAAACAAAGATAATAACTGGATCCAAAACAATAATTAAAGACATCATTGAAGAAAACTTTGTTGACTTGAAAATAAAACACCTGGGTTCTCATTAAGAGACACCATGTTCTGGTAAACTCAATTAAAGGTCATAGTTAAAATCATTTGCCAAAATATTTGAATGGCAAAGAAAAATTAAAATGTCTACAATGATGGAGAGGGTATTTTTTCAAAAGAATAAAACTCAGGTGGTCATTAAACTTATCAAATAAAATACTAAATGCCCAAAAAAATGAGTTGTGTGCCAAAACTTTTATACTCAACCAGTATATAAAGGCAACAAAATATATTCAAGGATACAACAGCTTAGAAAGCACACTATTCAAAAACCTTCTTGCTGGGGCTTCCCTGCTGGCACAGTGGTTGAGAGTCCGCCTGCCGTTGCAGGGGATGAGGGTTCGTGCCCCGGTCTAGGAAGATCCCATATGCCGCGGAGCAGCTGGGCCCATGAGCCGTGGCCGCTGAGCCTGCGCATCCGGAGCCTGTGCTCCGCAACAGGAGAGGCCACAACAGTGAGAGGCCCACGTACCGCAAAAAAAAAAAAAAAAAAAAAAAAACTTCTTGCAAAACCTTACTTAGAGACTTCTTCCAGCAAAAGTAAATTAATCAAAATAGGACATAATCACCATTGAGGAAAATTTCTGTGTTCCTCTGACTCAGACATCTAATTGGATGATGCACGGTCAGGCGCATTCCACAGCCTGGCAAGGAAAGCTCAGCTGTGCCTCCTTCAGCTTCTACCTGCTGCTTCCTCTCCTTCCCCAGATCAGGAAGTCTACCTTGTCCCAGAGTTCACATGGAACCTACTGCCCTCTTTGATGGCTCATAAAACGTTAACTAATCCTATTCTCTTAGCATCTTGCAAATAATAAAAATATTTAAAGGATTAGACATTGTGCAGAGAGAATAAGTAAAATCTTTTTATTTACCCTCCTGCAAAGAATTGCATAGATCAACATAATAATTATTCTCATTGCAAAGGAACTTGAGTGATGACTTTCTCTAACACTAAAAGCCACATTGGTCAGACAAAATTATTGGGATTTTTTTCCACTGTAAAAGATGAACAGAAATCCTGCTGCAGATGTTAACTTTCCAAGTACCTTTCATGCCATCTCATAACAGTAAGGAAATGGGAAAATGCTAATTGTTTCTACCTCTGATGCATAAAATTTCTGTATTTCTCAATTTTTCTACAGCGACGGACATATATAGAAAAACAAATTTAAATAGTATAAAGAATTTGTTTTTTTTGGTTTTTTTCACTTTAACATCTTTATTGGAGTATAATTTTGTTCAAAATCGTTTAATTACACATATTTTAAAATACTTATATCAAATAGACTGCTATAGAAAGAATGTTTAGGGACTTCCCTAGTGGTCCAGTGGCTAAGACTCCACGCTCCTAATGCAGGGCGCCCAGGTTCAATCCCTGGTCAGGGAACTAGATCCCACATGACGCAAACAAGAGTTCACATGCCACAACTAAAAGACCTGACACAGCCAAATAAATAAATGAACAAATATTTTTTAAAAAAGAAATAATGTTTATATCTGGGTGACAGGACTACGAATGTGTATGGTCTTCCTTTTTATTTTCTGAAGTTTCCAAATTATGCATAATGATATTATAAAGCATTATATAATCATTAGATACATAACTATTCTATAACAATTATTTTTACTGAAATGAAAAACATTTCATTTTAAAACTGAAGAGAATGATCAATAATGTAATGTTGCGAATTGACTGGAGTCCACTTTAGGCATTTAAATAATGATATGTGACTTCAGTGGGAGTCATTGGTGTGGAAGATGACTAGTAATGGTGTCAAAGGAGTCAAGAAAGAGAAAGTCAAGGAAGGGGAAGTAGTAATCAAATTATCCTATATTACAGACGTCAAGTACATCAAGACTTAGAGGCCTCCATTGGATTTGGCAAGGCAAGAACTGTTTCAGTGGAATGGTGGAAGCAAAAATGAAATGGAAGAGTTTAAAGAGTGAAAGGAAAGAGGGAGGGTAGGAACCTTGAAAAGTATCAGAGGTTGAGGGCTAATGTAACTCTCGTGGGGCAAAAGGGTCAGTCCTTATCCAACACATCTACGTCAATATACTGTTCTTTTCCTCTGAAACTACCGTTCTTCACTTACCCCTTATAAATCATCCCCTATTTCTTTTGGAAATCCATGTAATTCCAATGAATGTTACTCTATACTTTTCTACAGAGATGGCTCCCATGGCCCTAGAATGACCCAGTCAAGACATTCTAGTCCTCTGACAGTGACTGGTACATGGGTGGAGATGGGACCTACACTGTTCCAAACACATGGATAATCAAGAGCTTTGTTAGGAATTCTAGGACACAGATGCCACTCTGAGAGCCACATTATTCCTCTGTGCCCTCTGGAATAGTGTGACACAGTGGCCCTGACAGGTGCTCTCTCCTGCTCTGGAAAAACGTGCTGTGAGGATATGAGGTCTAGAAGCTGAGGCCACCTTGCTGTGACCATGAAGAAAGAGGTTAAGGCCAAAGCCAACATGTGAACAAAGCTAAGTGACATGAGGACAAACTGAGTAAACTGCAGAGAAACACAGCAAGGGCCTGGACCAAACCTTCCAGTAGCCTGTCTTACCTCTGGACTTTTCCAGTAACATGAGCCAATAAACCCCTTTTATTGATTACCCCAGTTAGTTTTTTTTTTCTTATGTGCAACAAAAAGCATCCTTATGATGCAATACCCTGCTTCCTTGCTGGTCCTTACTGCAAACACTCTCTACAAACCCTCAGGTGTTTTTTTGTTCTGTTTTTTAAAAAACAAGAAAGCAAAGCCACCTACATTCCTCAGAAGAAGGCAAAATTTAATACAACCTCTCAGGAATTTACCAATACCTGGGCCAAGAAGGAAGATAAGGCAGGGCTTTGAAGTCCGAATTTGACTTTACAACAAGACGAGTCAGCAGGCATACTGTGGTTCTGCTCTCACTTTCTGCCTTCATATATAGAGTCCCCACAGAAATGTCCCAGCATGAGCACCCATAAGCTCCAGTTCTCCATGTTTCCACCAGACTAAGCTCTCATACACGTCTCACTTAATGTATTTCTTAGCTCACAAGTAATAAACTTCCCATTTTATCCTGTGTTTCTATTATTTCTGCATACTATTTTACCCAATCTAAGAAAGTGGAAAATCCTCTAGGTTAATCCTGAAAACAAGCTTTCCATTCTGGTTTCTTTCCATTACACTACCATACCCAACTGAGTGTCTTTTTCGCTGGACAAAATTTACTGAATATGTCTCAATTTGAAGAAATAAAAAGAAAGGAAAACACACGTTAAACCAAAGAGAATTTAAGAAAAAAGGCAACCCTCAAACCCAACAAATAAGACTCTCTATGCCACTTTCTGGAGAGCATTAGTGTAATCCTCTCAACTTCTGCCTTTAATCATATTTCGTCTAATGTGAGGTTCTCCCCTCATGTGAAAGTTGTTAAATACACACAAGGTAAAAGCAGCCCATATTTTCTTCATTCTAAGGCTTCCCAATAGTCCAATTTGCAGACACACAAGGCCATATTCAACATGAATTACACATAATGATTCCCTCCCCTCTGAGAGGACAAAATTACTTCAAAGAAGTGCTACTCAGAGAAGGAGGAAAAACTCAGAGGGGGGGAAAACTTCAGCTTGATTTCTAGCTACACGGTCCTTTATACATAACACACACACACACACACACACACACACACACACCAGCTAAATACTGAACACCAAGAAATTTTAATCTGCACCCAGAAAAAAATAACACTTTAAAAGACACAGGGGATATAAGAAATAGGTAAAGTAATGTGCCATACACGTATTAATATCCAGAGGAAATTCTACTGCTGAACCTGTTCTGTCATTATGAGCTGAAGAAATTATATTCTATGGTCTTCAGAAATGCTGTTACCAGCTGCAATGCTCAGTAGTCTACAGGCAGGAGGGTAGGTCTCAGGAGAATGACCAAGAAATAAAAACATGCAGAGAAGAATTTCCAAATTGCTGTCGTTGAAAAGACACAAAAATGATTAACTTGCTCATCCTTACTTCAATATCAGTTTCGAGATTTCAAATAACCCTTAGAGTATTAGAACTTTTGTTTTTATCATACTACACATATCGTTTTCATCACATATTTAGATATTTGACTACCAAAGTCCGTTTTACAAAAGGTGATCTCCTAAAGAAATCTCGAGTACTATACAAATCAAATCTATTTCATTTAGCATGTGATGCTAGACCTCTTTAATTACTCTGAATCCTATAAAATAAATTGATTCAATATTAGCAATAAAATGTAAGAAAATATATTTTATGTTTTAAAAATAGTTGTCAAGTAGCATATAAGCTTGCCCAAAGGGATATCAGCTTTCAACTCCAACTCAAAATGAAAGGCCCGGGCTTCCCTGGTGGCACAGTGGTTGAGAGTCCGCCTGCCGATGCAGGGGACACGGGTTTGTGCCCCAGTCCGGGAGGATCCCACATGCCGTGGAGCAGCTGGGCCCGTGAGCCATGGCCGCTGAGCCTGCGCGTCTGGAGCCTGAGCTCCGCAACGGGGGAGGCCACAGCAGTGAGAGGCCCGCGGACCAAAAAAAAAAAAAAAAAAAATGAAAGGCCTTTTCTCTCTGGAAAGACTGGAATGTAAAATACATGTTCAATTACTGAATGTGGAGAACACCGGAAACAATTTATAAATCGGACAGAGAGCTCAGATAAACGAGGTCTTCCTTCAACTAAAAAAGAATTATATACACATACATACACTTACACACACACACACACACACACACACGTATACTGAGGAGTTAAACTATGTACACACGGGAGCTTCAGTACAAAAAGAAAAATAGCCATTAGGTTGGATAACTTGCTCTTGTTATCTAGGAAAACACATATATCTGATTTACAAACAAATCCCTGGGTTAAGACCAAACTATTTAAAAGCTTTAAAAATACTACCTATTAGGTATTTGTGATAAAACAGGGACTCACAAAATTTTATAACACTAAGAGCTGCAAAGAGGGCTCTTTGGTGGGGCTAATGGCGGACTCTGGGAGGACTCATGCCAAGGAGTACTTCTCAGAATTCTGCTGCCAGTGTCACGGTCCCCGCGGTGAGCCACAGCCACCCCTCACCTCTGTAGGAGACACTCCAACACTAGCAGCCGTGTGGCTGACAGGGTCTTGGTGCTCCAAACGGGTGTCAGGCCTGAGCCTCTGAGGTAGAAGAGCCTGGTTCAGGCCACTGGTCCACCAGAGACCTCCTGGCCCCATGTAATATCAAATGGCGAAAGCTCTCCCAAAGATCTCCAACTCAACAGCCAGCAAGCTACAGTGCTGGACAGCCCATGCCAAAGAGCAGCAAGATAGGAACACAACCACACCCGTTAGCAGAGAGACTGCCTAAAATCATACTAAGTTCACAGATACCCCAAAACATATGACTGGACATGACCATGCACACCACAAAGACAAGATCCAGCCTCATCCACCAGAACACAGGCACTAGTCCCCTCCACCAGGAAGCCTACACAACCCACTGAACCAACCTTACCCACTGGGGGCAGACACCAAAAACAACGAGAACTACGAACGGGCAGCCTGTGAAAAGGAGACCCCAAACACAGTAAGTTAAAAAAAAATGGGAAGACAGAGAAATATGCAGCACGTGAAGGAGCAACGTAAAAACCCACCAGACCAAACAAATGAAGAGGAAATAGGCAGTCTACCTGAAAAAGAATTCAGAGTAAAGATAGGAAAGATGATCCAAAATCTTGGAAATAGAATGGAGAAAATACAAGAAACGTTTAACAAGGACCTAGAAGAACTGAAGAGCAAACAAACAATGATGAACAACACAATAAATGAAATTAAAAATTCTCTAGAAGGAATCAATAGCAGAATAACTGAGGCAGAAGAATGGATAAGGAACCTGGGAGATAAAACAGGGGAAATAACTAATGCAGAGCAGAATAAAGAAAAAAGAATGAAAAGAATTGAGGACAGGCTCAGAGACCTCTGGGACAGTAAACGCACCAACATTCGAATTATAGGGGTTGCAGAAGAAGAAGAGAAAAAGAAAAGGACTGAGAAAATATTTGAAGAGATTATAGTTGCAAACTTCCCTAATATGGGAAAGGAAATAGTCAGTCAAGTTCAGAAAGCACAGAGAGTCCCATACAAGATAAATCACAGGAGAAACATGCCAAGACACATATTAATCCAACTATCAAAAATTAAATACAAAGAAAAAATATTAAAAACAGCAAGGGAAAAGCAACAAGTAACATACAAGGGAATCCCCATAACGTTAAAAGCTGATCTTTCAGCAGAACCTCTGCAAGCCTTCTAGAAGGGAGTGGCAGGACATATTTAAAGTGATGAAAGGGAAAAACCTACAGCCAAGATTACTCTACCCAGCAAGGATCTCATTCAGATTCGATGGAGAAATTAAAACGCTTACAGGCAAGCAAAAGCTAAGAGAATTTCAGCATCACCAAACCAGCTTTACAGTCAAAGGAACTTCTCTATGCAGGAAACACAAGAGAAGGAAAAGACCTACAATAACAAACCCAAAACAATTAAGAAAACGGTAATAGGAACAGACATATCGATAAGTACCTTAAGTGTAAATGAATTAAATGCTCCAATCAAAAGACACAGACCGGCTGAATGGATACAGAAACAAGACCCATATATATGCTGTCTACAAGAGACCCACTTCAAACCAAGGGACACACAGAGACTGAAAGTGTGGGGATGGAAAAAGATATTCCATACAAATGGAAATGAAAAGAAAGCTGGAGTAGCAATTCTCATATCAGACAAAATAGACTTTAAAATAAAGTCTACTACAAGAGACAAAGAAGAACACTACATAATGATCAAGGGATCAATCCAAGAAGGAGCTATAACAACTGTAAATATTTAGGCACCCAACAAAGGAGCACTTCAAAACATAAGGCAAATGCTAACAGCCATAAAAGAGGAAATTGGCAGTAACACAATCATAGTAGGGGACTTTAACACACCACTTTCACCAATGGACAGATCATCCGAAATGAAAATAAGTTAGGAAACATAAGCTTTAAATGAAACATTAAATAAGATGGACTTAATTGAAATTTACAGGACATTCCATCCAATAAAACCAGAATACACTTTCTTCTCAAATGCTCATAGAACATTCTTCAGGATAGATCATATCCTGGGTCACAAATCAAGCCTCGGTAAATTTAAGAAAATTGAAATCATATCAAGTATCATTTCTGACCACAACGCTATGAGACTAGATATCAATTACAGGAAAAAACTCTATAAAAAATACAAACACATGGAGGCTAAACAATACACTACTTAATAACCAAGAGATCACTGAAGAAATCAAAGAGGAAATCAAAAAATACCTAGAAACAAACGACAATGAAAACACGACAACCCAATACATACAGGATGCAGCAAAAGCGGTTCTAAGAAGGAAGTTTATAGCAATACAATCCTACCTCAAGAAACAAGAAACATCTCAAATAAACAACCTAACCTTACACCTAAAGCAATTAGAGAAAGAAGAACAAAAAACCCCAAAGTTAGCAGAAGGAAAGAAATCATAAAGATCAGATCAGAAATAAATGAAAAAGAAATGAAGGAAACAATTGAAAAGATCAATAAAACTAAAAGGTGGTTCTTTGAGAAGATAAACAAAACTGAAAAACCATTAGCCAGACTCGTCAAGAAAAAAAGTGTGAAGACTCAAATCAACAGAATTAGAAATGAAAAAGAAGAAGCAACAACTAACACTGCAGAAATACAAAGGATCATGAGAGATTACTACAAGCAACTATATGCCAATAAAATGGACAACCTGGAAGAAATGGACAAATTCTTAGAAAACCACAACCTTCCAAGATTGAAACCAGGAATAGAAAATATAATCACACCAATTACAAGCACTGAAATTGAAACTGTGATTAAACATCTTCCAACAAACAAAAGCCCAAGGCCAGATGGCTTCACAGGCAAATGCTATCAAACATTTAGAGAAGAGCTAACACCTATCCTTCTCAAACTCTTCCAAAATATAGCAGAGGGAGGAACACGCCCAAACTCATTCTAAGAGGCCACCATCACCCTAATACCAAATCCAGACAAGATGTCACAAAAAAGAAAACTGCAGACCAATATCACTGATGAATGTAGATGCAAAAATCCTCAAAAAATACTAGTAAACAGAATCCAACAACACAGTAAACGGATCATACGCCATGATCAAGTGGAGTTTATCCCAGGAAAGCAAGGATTCTTCAATATACACAAATCAGTGAGATAAACCATATTAACAAACTGAAGGAGAAAAACCACATGATCATCTCAAAAGATGCAGAAAAAGCTTTTGACAAAATTCAACACCCATTAATGATAAAAACCCTCCCGAAAGTAGGCATAGAGGGAACTTTCCTCAACATTATAAAGGCCATATATGACAAACCCACAGCCAATATCATTCTCGGTGGTGAAAAACTGAAACCATTTCCACTAAGATCTGGAAAAAGACAAGGTTGCCCACTCCCACCACTATTATTCAATATAGTTTTGGAAGTTTTAACCACAGCAATCAGAGAAGAAACAGAAATAAAAGGAATACAAACCAGAAAAGAAGTAGTAAATCTGTCACTGTTTGCAGATGGCATGATACTATACATAGAGAATCCTAAAGATGCTACCAGAAAACTACTAGAGCTAATCAATGAATTTGGTAAAGGAGCAGGATACAAAATTAATACACAGAAATCTCTTACATGCCTATACACTAATGATGAAAAATCTGAAAGGGAAATTAAGGAAACACTCCCATTTACCATTGCAACAAAAAGAATAAAATACCTAGGAATAAATCTACCTAAGGAGATAAAAGACCTGTATGCAGAAAACTATAAGACACTGATGAAAGAAATTAAAGACAATACAAACAGAGATAAATACCATGTCCTTGGATTGGAAGAATCATCAAACTATCAATGGCATTTTTCACAGAACTACAACAAAATATTTCACAATTTGTATGGAAACACAAAAGACCCTGAATAGCCAAAGCAATCTTGAGAAGGAAAAAAGGAGCTGGAGGAATCAGGCTCCCTGATTTACAGACGATCCTACAAAGCTACAGCAATCAAGACAGTATGGTACTGGCACAAAAACAGAAATACAGGTCAATGGAACAGGATAGAAAGCCCAGAGATAAACCCATGCACATATGGTCACCTTATCTTTGATAAAGGAGGCAAGAATAAACAATACAGAAAAGACAGCCTCTTCGATAAGTGGTGCTGGGAAAACTGGACAGCTACATGTTAAAGAATGAAATTAGAACAATCCCTAACACCATACACAAAAGTAAACTCAAAATGGATTAAAGACCTAAATGTAAGGCCAGAAACTATCAAACTCTTAGAGGAAAACATAGGCAGAACACTCTATGACATAAATCACAGCAAGATCCTTTTTGACCCACCTCCTAGAGAAATGCAAATAAAAACAAAAATAAACAAATGGGACCTAATGAAACTTCAAAGCTTTTGCACAGCAAAGGAAACCATAAACAAGACAAAAAGACAATCCTCAGAATCGGAGAAAATGTTTGCAAACAAAGCAACTGACAAAGGATTAATCTCCAAAATATACAAGCAGCTCATGCAGCTCAATATCAAAAAAACAAACAACCCAATCCAAAAATGGGCAGAAGACCTAAAAAGACATTTCTCCAAAGAAGATACACAGATTGACAACAAACACATGAAAGGATGCTCAACATCACTAACCATTAGAGAAATGCAAATCAAAACTACAATGAGGTATCACCTCACACCGGTCAGAATGGCCATCATCAAAAAATCTGCAAACAGTGAATGCTGGAGAGAGTGTGGAGAAAAGGGAACCCTCTTGCACTGTTGGTGGGAATGTAAATTGATGCAGTCACTATGGAGGTTCCTTAAAAAACTAAAAATAGAACTACAATATGACCCAGCAATCCTACTGCTGGGCATCTACCCTGAGAAAACCATAATTCAAAAAGAGTCATGTACCACAATGTTCACTGCAGCTCTATTTACAATAGCCAGGACATGGAAATTACCTAACTGTCCACTGACAGATGAATGGATAAAGAAGATGTGGCATATATATACCATAGAATATTACTCAACCATAAAAAGAAACGAAATTGAGTTATTTGTAGTGTGGTGGATGGAACTAGACTGTCATACAGAGTGAAGTCAGAAAGAGAAAACAAAATACCATATGCTATCACATATACATGGAATCCAAAAAAAAAAAGGTTCTGAAGAACCTAGGGGTAGGTCAGGAATAAAGACACAGACGTAGAGAATGGACTTGAGGACATGGGGAGGGGGAAGAATAAGCTGGCATGAAGTGAGAGAGTGGCACTGACATATATACACTACCAAATGAAAATAGCTAGCTAGTGGGAAGCAGCCACATAGCACAGGGCGATCAGCTTCGTGCTTTGTGACCACCTAGAGGGATGGGATAGGGAGGGTGGGAGAGAGACACAAGAGGGAGGAGATATGGGGATATATGTATACGTATAGCTGATTCACTTTGTTATACAGCAGAAACTAACACACCATTGTAAAGCAATTATACTCCAGTAATGATGCTAAAATTTAAAAAAAGCCGCAAAGAAATTATAAATACTTTAGAAAAATAAACCATTGGAGAGCTGATTAAGTTGTCCAGAGAAGTCTTCATTAACCATTAAATTTAACATTAGCTGCTGGTTGATGACTTTTTTTTTCCAGAACGTCAATTACATACAACCTATGCACTTTAGGAAATTATGACATTATATGACTCAAACATGAAATTCTGCTGGTTTGTACCAAAGATATCTTCTATCCCTTGACACCCAGGAAAACCCATTTGAAAGTCCTTTTTTTAATAGCTAGTAGTTTCTGAAAAATTAAGTGACTTGCTATTCGTGGTATTCATGGAAAGAAACCAGTTTTATTGCATCCATGTGGGATCGCTGGGCACCTCCAAACTCGTACAGAGACAGTGCAAACATCTGACGTTAACACTAATAGCCAGTCAGTGAACAAATTTCATTGTACTGGGAAACTTAGGGAAGTCAGAATTTTCTAAATTACATAGTTAATGTATGATTTTTGGTTATTAGTTGATGATCCTAAAGTCAATATTTGCTTATTTCAACTAGCAGTGACAAACTGATTCTCTGCAGAAGAACCTGGGTGCATCATTAGAAATATAAAAGATAAGGTTGGTACTTTGTGAAAACTGTCAGCCAACAAATTATGCTCATATATGTTGTCTTAGTTGGCCTTGTTTGTTTTAGAATAGCCTAGAGATTTCCAATTTCATAGAAAAATAATTAACTGTTCTCTCCCTTTCTGAACAATATCAGTAATTTTTATTTTCATAGAAACATTCATTTCTTTCACATTTTCAAATATATTTGAAGGGTACAAATAAGTTATTATGTTAAAATTATTTTAATCTCATCATCATCTGTAGTCAATCCCCCTCTTATTTCTAATTTTGTGTATTTGTGCAAAATATTTTTTAAACAAAGAAAAAACGATGAATCCTAATAAACCTAACAATTTACAGATAAAAAATAAAATTCACAAACAAAACTTAGAGAAAAGAAGCAAATTCTGAACTTCCTCATATGTCTTATTGACAAATGAATTCAAATTATTCTGAGTCCAGCTTAGGGAAGATTTGTCAGTTATGTGCTTAGATGGTTCACTGTTTAATAAGTATAAAATGCTACCTAGTCTCAAAGAGATATTCACACACCCAGGTTCACTGCAGCATTACTCACAATAGCCAAACTGGAAGCATCCGAGATGTTTATCAACAGATGAATGGATCAAGAAAATATGGTATACAAATCAATGTGATACACCACATTAACAAATGGAAGGATTAAAAAAAATCACGGGCTTCCCTGGCGGCGCAGTGGTTGAGAGTCCGCCTGCCGATGCAGGGGACGCGGGTTCATGCCCTGGTCCGGGAAGATCCCACATGCCATGGAGTGGCTAGGCCCATGATCCATGACCACTGAGTCTGTGCGTCCAGAGCCTGTGCTCCGCAATGGGAGAGGCCACAACAGTGAGAGGCCAACGTACCACAAACAAAAGCAAAAAAAAAGTCACACAATCATCTCAATAGATGCAGAAAAAGAATTTGACAGAATTCAATACCCATTTATGATAAAAACTCTCAACAAAGTTGGTATAGAGGGAACATATCTCAACATAATAAAGGCTTTTTATGACAAACCCACAGCCAACATCATATTCAACCATGAAAAGCTGAAAGCCTTTCTTCTAATTCAGGAAGAAGACAAGGATGCCCACCCTTATCATACTATATTTAATACTGTACATACTATATAATTAATACAGTATTGGAAGTCATAGCCACAGCAATCAGAGAAGAAAAATAAATAAATAAAAGCATCCAAATTGGAAGGGAAGAAGTAAAACTCTCACTATTTGCACATGACATGATACTGTATATAGAAAACCTTACATTCTCCACAAAAAAACTATAAGAAATAATTATTCAGTAAAATTGCAGGATACAAGATCAACATACAGAAATCTGTTGCTTTTCTATACACTAATAATGAACTACCAGAAAGAGAAAGAAAGCAATCCCGTTTAAAATCACATCAAAAAGAACAAAATACCTAGGAATAAACTTAACCAAAGAGGTAAAAGACCTATACTCTGAAAACTATAAAACACTGATGGTTATTCCCTGGCAGTCCAGTGGCTGGGACTCTGCTTTCACTGCCAGGGGCCTGGGGTTCCATCCCTGGTCAAGGAACTATGATCCCAGGAGCCGTGCAGCCAAAAATAAATAAAAAATTAACACTGATGAAGGAAACTGAAGATGATACAAAGAAATGGAAAGGTAGCCCATATTCATGGATTGGAAGGATTAATATTGTTAAAAGTGTGTCCACACTACTCAAAGCAATCTACAGATTTAATGCAATCCCTATCAAAATACCCATGATATTTTTCACAGAAATAGAACAAATAATCCTAAAATTTATAGGGAACCACAAAAGACCTTGAATAGCCAAAACAATCTTGAGGGGGGAAAAAAAGGCTGGAGGTATCACTCTTTCTGACTTCAGACTGTAATACAAAGATACAGTAACCAAAACAGCATCATGGTACTGACACAAAAACAGACACATAGATCAATGGAACAGAACAGACAGCACAGAAATAAACGCACACTTATGGTCAACTAACCTACAACAAAGGAGGGATGAATACAAAATGAAATACATACAATCTCTTCAATAAGTGGTGCTGGGAAAACTGGACACTTACATGTAAAACAATAAAATTAGAACATCTTCGCATACCATATACAAAAATAAATTCAAAATGGACTGAAGACCTAAATGTAAGACTGGAAATCATAAAACTCCTAGAAGAAACATAGGCAGAACGTTCTTTGACAATTCATAGCAGTACTTTTTTTTAATCTGTCTCCTAAGGCAAAGGAAACAGAAGCAAAAATAAACAAATGGGACCTAGTTACATTTAAAAGCTTTGCACAGCAAAGGAAACCATCAACAAAATGAAAAGACAACCTACTGAATGAGCGAAAATACTTGCAAATAATATGACTGATAAGAGATTAATATCCAAAATATATAAACAACTCATACAACTCAATATCAAAGAAGAAAAACACAAATAAAAAATAAGCAGAAGGCCCTGAACCAGGATGATGGAGTAGAAGGACATGCTCTCACTCCCTCTTGCGAGAACACCAGAATCACAACTAGCTGCTGGACAATCATCGACAGGAAGGCACTGGAACTCACCAAAAAAGATACCCCACATCCAAAGACAAAGGAGAAGCCACAGTGAGATGGTAGGAGGAGCACAATCACAGTAAAATCAAATCCCATAACTGCCGGGTGGGCGACTCACAGATTGGAGAATACTTATACCACAGGAGTCCACCCACTGGAGTGAAGGTTCTGAGCCCCACGTCAAGCTTCCCAACCTGGGGGTCCGGCAACAGGAGGAGGAATTCCTAGAGAATCAGACGCTGAAGGCCAGTGGGATTTGACTGCAGGACTTCAACAGGACTGGGGGAAACAGAGACTCCACTCTTGGTGGGCACACATAAAGTAGTGTGTGCATTGGGACCCAGGGGAAGGAGCAGTGACCTCAGGGGAGACTGAACCAGACCTACCTGCTAGTGTTGGAGGGTCTCCTGCAGAGGCAGGTGATGGCTGTGGCTCACCGTGGGGACATGGACACTGGCATCAGAAGTTGTGGGAAGTACTTCTTGGCATGAGCCCTCCCAGAGTCTGCCATTAGCGCCACCAAAGAGCCCAGGTAGGCTCCAGTGTTGGGTTGCCTCAGGCCAAACAACCAACAGGGAGGGAACCCAGCCCCAACCATCAGCAGTCAAGTGGATTAAAGTTTTACTGAGCTCTGCCCACCAGAACAACAGCCAGCTCTACCCAACACCAGTCCCTCCCATCAGGAAACTTGCACAAGCCTCTTAGATAGCCTCATCCATCAAAGGGCAGAGAGTAGAAGCAAGAAGAACTACAGTCCTGCAGCCTGTGGAACAAAAACCACATTCACAGAAAGATAGACAAGATGAAAAGACAGAGGGCTATGTACCAGATGAAGGAACAAGATAAAACTCCTCAAAAACAAATAAATGAAGTGGAGATAAGCAACCTTCCAGAAAAAGAATTCAGAATCATGATAGAGAAGATGATCCAGGACCTTGGAAAAAGAATGGAGGCAAAGATCAAGAAGATGCAAGAAATGTTTAACAAAGACCTAGAAGAATTAAAGAACAAACAAACAGAGATGAACAATACAATAACTGAAATGAAAACTACATTAGAAGGAATCAATAGGAGAATAACTGAGGCAGAAGAACAGATAAGTGACCTGGGAAGACAGAATGGTGGAATTCACTGCTGCAGAACAGAATAAAGAAAAAAGACTGAAAAGAAATGGAGACAGACTAAGAGAACACTGGGACAATATTAAATGCAACAACATTCGCATTATAGGGGTCCCAGAAGGAGAAGAGAGAGAGAAAGGACACGAAAAAATATTTGAAGAGATTATAGTCGAAAACTTCCCTAACATGGGAAAGGAAATAGCCACCCAAGTCCAGGAAGCGCAGTGAGTCCCATACAGGATAAACCCAAGGAGTAACATGCCGAGACACATAGTAATCAAACTGGCAAAAATTAAAGACAAAGAAAAATTAGTGATAGCAGCAAGGGAAAAATGACAACATACAAGGGACTCCCATAAGGTTAACAGCTGATTTCTCAGCAGAAACTCTACAAGCCAGAAGGGAGTGGCATGATATACTTAAAGTGATGAAAGGGAAGAACCGACAACCAAGATTACTCTATCTCGCAAGGATCTCATTCAGCTTTGATGGAGAAATCAAAAGCTTTACAAACAAGCAAAAGCTAAGAGAATTCAGCATCACCAAACCAGCTCTACAACAAATGCTAAACGAACTTCTCTAAGTGGGAAACACAAGAGAAGGACCTACAAAAACAAACCCATAACAATTAAGAAAATGGTCATAGGAATATACATATTGATAATTACCTTAAACGTGAATGGATTAAATGCTCCAACCAAAAGACACAGGCTTGCTGAATGGATACAAAAACAAGACCCATCTATATGATTTCTACAAGAGACCCACTTCAGACCTAGGGACACATACAGACTGAAAGTGAGGGGATGGAAAAAGATATTCCATGCAAATGGAAACCAAAAGAAAGCTGGAGTAGCAATACTCCTATCAGATAAAATAGACTTTAAAATAAACAATGTTACAACAGACAAGGAAGGACATTACATAATGATCAAGGGATCAATCCAAGAAGAAGATATAACAATTATAAATATATATGCACCCAACACAGGAGCACCTCAATACATAAAGCAACTGCTAACAGCTATAAAAGAGGAAATCGACAGTAACCCAATAATAGTGGGAGACTTTAACACCTCACACCAATGGACAGATCATCCAAAATGAAAATAAATAAGGAAACATAAGCTTTAAATGACACAATAGACCAGATAGATTTAATTGATATTTATAGGACATTCCATCCAAAAACAGCCGATTACACTTTCTTCTCAAGTGAGCATGGAACATTCTCCAGGATAGATAACATCTTGGGTCATAAATGAAGCCTCAGTAAATTTAAGGAAACTGAAATCATATCAAGTATCTTTTCGGACCACAATGCTATGAGATTAGAAATGAATTACAGGGGAAAAAACGTAAAAAACACAAACACATGGAGGCTAAACAATACATTACTAACTAACCAAGAGATCACTAAAGAAATCAAAGAGGAAATCAAAAAATGCCTAGACAAATGACAATGAAAACACGATGACCCAAAACCTATGGGACAAACTCCAAAATATATGAAAAGCTCAATATTTAAAAAACAAACAATCCAATCCAAAAACGGGCAGAAGACCTAAATACACATTTCTCCAGAGAAGACATACAGATGGCCAAGAAGCGCATGAAAAGCTTCTCAACATCACTAATTATTAGAGAAATGCAAATCAAAACTACAATGAGGTGTCACCTCACACCAGTTAGAATGGGCATCATCAGAAAATCTACAAACAACAAATGCTGGAGAGGGTGTGGATAAAAGGGAACCCTCTTGCACTGTTGGTGCGAATGTAAACTGATACAGCCACTATGGAGAACAGTATGGATGTTCCTTAAAAAACTAAAAACAGAATTACCATATGATCCAGCAATCCCACTACTGGGCATACACCCAGAGAAAACCATAATGCAAAAACATACATGCACCCCAATGTTCACTGCAGCACTATTTACAACAGCCAGGTCATGGAAGCAACCTAAATGCCCATCGACAGACGAATGGATAAAGAAGATGTGGTACATATATACAACGGAATATTACTCAGCCATAAAAAAGAAAGAAATTGGGTCATTTGTTGAGACGTGGATGGATCTAGAGACTGTCAAACAGAGTGAAGTCAGTCAGAAAGAGAAAAATAAATATCGTATATTAACGCATGTATGTGGAATCTAGAAAAATCGTACAGATGAACCGGTTTGCAGGGCAGAAGTTGAGACACAGATGTAGAGAACAAATGTATGGACACCAAGAGGGGAAAGCCGCGATGGGGATGAGGATGGTGGTGTGATGAATTGGGCGTTTGATGTGTATAAAATTGATGACTAGTAAGAACCTGCTGTATAAAAAATAAAATTAAAAAATTAAAAAATTAATAAAGAAAAAAAAAGACTACATACTAGGTAATTCCCTGGAAGTCCAGTGGTTGGGACTCTGCCTCCACTGCAGGGGGCCCGGGTTCAATCCCTGGTCAGGGAACTAAGATCCTGCAATCCTGCTGCACAGCCAAATAAATAAATAAAAGACTATATACTAGATGTTTTGTTTGTTTGTTTGTTTATTTATTTTAATTTTGGCTCTGCTGGGTCTTTGTTGCAGCGCACGGGCTCAGTACTTGCCCCATGGCATGTGGAATCTTAGTTCGCAACCAGGATCAAGCCCACGTCCTCCACATTGGAAGGCGGATTCTTAACCACTGGACCACCAGGGAAGTCCCTGGATATTTCCATTTATATGACCATCTTGCAAAGGCAAAACTATGGGACCAGAAAACTGTTCACTGCATGCCAGGGGCTGGGAGTGGGGGAAGGGTTGATTATAAATGAGTATGGGGGAATTTTTTGAATGATAAAACTGTTCTGTATCCTGGTTGTGGTGGCAATTATACAATTGTATACATTTGTCTAAACTCACAGAACTGCACGCTAAAAAGGATGGATTTCACTCTGTATAAATAATACCTTAGTTTTTAAAAAATGAGTAAAAAGAGCCCACTGTGTGGGAAAGGGACTTAAAAGCCAAAATGATATAAAAGTCAGCAAAAAAGCAAAAATGATACTTAAAAATTTTTAACAACTGAAGATGTCATTACTCAGATTAAAACATTTACAATACCAAAAACTAGGATATAACTATACTAGAAGACTACAGAAAGGTGAAATGTGTGTTGGAGGTGGCAGTAAGTATGCAGCTGTTATGAGAGCTAAATCCTCATCTTTCATTGTAGGAATTCACTGGATAATGTTTAAATCTGAAAAATCAAGACAAAGCAGGATAAGCTTTCCATTTAGAACCATGGAGGCAAAATCAAAGGCTTCAGCTAGAAAATTGGAAGTTGGAAAGACTTCCACCCTGGGTTGTGGGAATTGTGGGTAAAGAGGGTTGGGACAAAAGACAGCTAGTTTTTTGTTTCAAGTCTTAAAACTTTGACTCATCAAACTATGTATATGCATATCTTTGATGACAATAAAACTTTTTAATACCAAAAAAAAAAAAAAAACATGAGAAGACCTGAATAGACATTTTTTCAAAGAAGATATGCAGATGGCCACAGGCCCATGAAAAGATGCTCATCATCATTAATCAGAGAAATAAAGGCAAATCAAAACCACAATGAAATATCACCTCACACCTTTCAAAATGGCTATCATCAAAAAGACCACAAATAACAAATATTGGTGAGGGTAGAGAGAAAAGAGAGCCCTAGTACAAATTGATAGGAATGTAAATTGGTGCAGCCACTATAGAAACCAGTATGGAGGTCCTCAAAAATCTAAAAATAGAACTACCATATGATCTAGCAATTCCACTCTTGGATATATACCTGAAGAAAACAAAAACACTAATTTGAAAAGATACATATACCTGAATGTTCAATGCAGCATTATTTACAATAAAGAGGATATGGAAGCAACCCAACTGCCCATCAACAAATGAATGGATTAAGAAGGTGTGATACCATACACAAAAATAAGCTCAAAATGGATTAAAGACCTAAATGTAAGGCCAGAAACTATCAAACTCTTAGAGGAAAACATAGGCAGAACACTCTATGACATAAATCACAGCAAGATACTTTTTGACCCACCTCCTAGAGAAATGCAAATAAAAACAAAACTAAACAAATGGGACCTAATGAAACTTAAAAGCTTTTGCACAGCAAAGGAAACCATAAACAAGACCAAAAGACAACCCTCAGAATGGGAGAAAATATTTGCAAATGAAGCAACTGACGAAGGATTAATTTCCAAAATTTACAAGCAGCTCATGCATCTCAATAACAAAAAAACAAACAACCCAATCCAAAAATGGGCCGAAGACCTAAATAGACATTTCTCCAAAGATATACAGACTGCCAACAAACACATGAAAGAATGCTCAACATCGTTAATCATTAGAGAAATGCAAATCAAAACTACAATGAGATATCATCTCACACCAGTCAGAATGGCCATCATCAAAAAATCTAGAAAAAATAAATGCTGGAGAGGGTGTGGAGAAAAGGGAACACTCTTGCACTGCTGGCGGGAATGTGAATTGGTTCAGCCACTATGGAGAACAGTATGGAGGTTCCTTAAAAAACTACAAATAGAACTACCATATGACCCAGCAATCCCACTACTGGACATATACCCTGAGAAAACCAAAATTCAAAAAGAGTCATGTACCAAAATGTTCATTGCAGCTCTATTTACAGTCGCCAGGACATGGAAACAACCTAAGTGTCCACTGACAGATGAATGGATAAAGAAGATGGGGCACATATATACAATGGAATATTACTCAGCCATAAAAAGAAACGAAACTGAGCTATTTGTAATGAGGGGGATAGACCTAGAGTCTGTCATACAGAGTGAAGTAAGTCAGAAAGAGAAAAGCAAATACTGTATGCTAACACATATATATGGAATTTAAGAAAAAAAAAATGTCATGAAGAACCTAGGGGTAAGACAGGAATAAAGACACAGACCTACTGGAGAACGGACTTGAGGATATGGGGAGGGGGAACGGTGAGCTGTGACAAAGCGAGAGAGAGGCATAGACATATATACACTAACAAACATAAGGCAGATAGCTAGTGGGAAGCAGCCGCATAGCACAGGGATATCAGCTCGGTGCTTTGTCACCGCCTGGAGGGGTGGGATAGGGAGGGTGGGAGACGCAAGAGGGAAGAGATATGGGAACATATATATATGTATAACTGACTCACTCTGTTATAAAGCAGAAACTAACACACCATTGTAAAGCAATTATACCCCAATAAAGATGTTAAAAAAAAAAAAAGATGTAATGTACAACATGGTTAATATAATGAGCACTGCTCTATGTCATATCTGAAAGTTGTTATAGAGTAAATCCTAAGAGCTCTCATCACAAGGAGAATTTTTTTCTTTTATTTTGTACCTATGGGAGACGATGGATGTTCACTGAACTTACTGTGGTCATCATTTCATGAGCGATAGGGCTTCCCTGATGGCGCAGTGGTTGAGAGTCCGCCTGCCGATGCAGGGAACATGGGTTCGTGCCCCGGTCCGGGAGGATCCCACATGCCGCGGAGCAGCTGGGCCCGTGGGCCATGGCCGCTGAGCCTACGCGTCCGGAGCCTGTGCTCAGCAACGGGAGAGGCCACAACAGTGAGAGGCCCATGTACCGCAAAAACATAAAAAAAAAAAAAAGAAGAAGAAGGTGTGATACACACACAGAGACTGGAGTTACTAAGCCATTAAAAAAAAAAAAAAAGAAATTTTGCCATTTGAAACAACATGGGTGGACCTGAAGGGTATTCTGCTTAGCGAAGTAAGTCAAATACCATATGTGTTCACTTAGATGTGGAATCTAAAAAATAAAACAAACAAACAAAAAAAAAAACGATTGAATATAACAAAACAGAAACAAACTCACAGATATAGAAAACAAACTATTGGTTACCAGTGGGGAGAGGCAAGAAAGGAAGTGTAAGATAGGGGTAGGAAATTAAGAGTTACAAACTACTATGTATAAAATAAATAAGCTACAAAGATGTATTGTACAACACAGGGAATATAGCCAATGTTTTATAATAACTTTAAATGGAGTATAATGTATAAAAATATTGAATCACTATATTGTAAGCCTGAAACTAATAATATTGTAAATCAACCGTATTTTAACTAAATAAATAAATAAGAAAAAAGAAAATGTAGTATATACATACAATGGAATATTATCTGGCTTTTAAAAAGGAGGAAACCCTATCATATGCAACAACATGAACAGAGTCTGAGGGCCTAATGATAAATGAAACAAGCCAATCACAAAAGGACAAATACTGCATGACTGTACTTACACATGGCACCTAAAGGAATCAAACTCACAGAAACAAAGTAAAATTGTGGTTGCCAGGGACTGGGAAGGGGGGGAAATGAGGAACTGTTTTTTAATGGCTATAGAGTTTCAGTCATGCAAGATGAAAATGTTCTAGCAATCTGCTGCACAACAATGTACACACAGTTAACACTACTATACTACACACTTAAAAAATGTTAAGGTGGTGAATTTATGTTGTGTGTTTTTTGCCACATTTTTTATAAATGTTATCTACTGAGGAAAGTTCGTAAGTTTTTGTTTCTCTCTCCTCTCTTTCAGTTGTAAAGGTGGTTTTGCACTAACATTTCTGAATTTTCTCACCAATTGATACCTCTCTGTAGAAAAATAGATTTGGATTAGATTGCTTATAACCACACTTCAAACAATAAAATTGTAAGATTCTGTTTATTTTCTTTCCAATGGTACCTATTCATAAAACAGCAAACTTAGGGTTAAAAGAAAAGGGCCTTGAAGAAAGTGGCTTCTCAATAAGTCTTCATTGAACTAAGTGGAAGAAACAATTTTGCTGGGTTATGTAAATTACAGGGTTAGCCTAGGCACCTTAAACCTTGATCTAGACCAGTGGTTCTAACGTCACCTAAATATTAGAATCACCTGAGAACTTTAAAACTCTTGCTCCTCAAGCCATGACTCGGACAAATTAACTTAGAATCTCTGGCATTGAGATCCAGGTAACAGTGTTTTTTTTTGAAAGCTCCCCAATCAGCAGTCATAGTTGAGAACACTGACATAGGCTCATCTGATATACAAACCATCAAAAATGAGAAAATTTATTCAACTGAAGTACATTCATCAATTTTATATATCAAACAGAATAACTATTAATCTTCCAGTAGATCTTTCACTGAGTTAGGCGCCAGTCAAAAATTCCAGAATATTTAGTATGAAATAAATGTGCTATAAAGATCTCCAAGTGTAAAGCGTAAGCAAGCGAATGTTTCATTTTCCGGTGCATGATATGAAATAACTCCCTCTCACAGGCTACATTTTAGTTGAAGATAAACAGGGCTGATCATGGTAAAGATACAGAATTTGTAAAGGATGTCCAGTCTTTCCTGCCTTTCTCTAAATCAATTCAGATGCTACCTTCCCACCCCACTCCGCCCCAACCCCATTCCCTAAGTTGACCATCTGTGAGGGAACAGGCAGAATTCTGAATTTTTTTTTCAATCTGTATCTCATTCACAACGTGTTACCTAAACTGCATTTTAAGCTCTTATTTTTAATTGTGTAACTATAGGCTCTCTCCCTGCATAATTGCAAATAGAACCTGGGTTTGGCTCAAGATTTATAGGGTATTGTGTTAGTGAGACTCAGTTTCTGCCTCCAGCAAGGTCTCAAGTCAGACCTTTTTAGGGGAGTTGGAAAAATGCCTGGAGAAGGGAGGGATGAAGTGATTGTCTGAGCTTTCCCAGAGTTAAGGGGGGATGGCTGCAGTTCACTGCTCCCCAGCGGTCCTGTATCAGCTGAGGACAAGGAACGTGAAAGACCCTGAGCCTGTCTTTTAAATCTACCCAAGAACACTCCCCTTTGGCAATCAGATCACTCCACAACAAACCAGGGATAAATACTGAGAGCTACTAAATATGGCAACAGGTACACAGGAAGTCTCAACTCAGGCCATAAACGAGAGAAGCAGGGCCCCAGGGACCTTCCAGGCTGGTGAATTAGGTGGCTTCCAGGGTTGATTATTTACCCTGTACTAAGTGCTTTACAGGCATACCAAGTTTAATCCTCCCCACAGTGCTGGGTTGCAAATATTATTTTCATTTTGAAGATGAGCAGATTGACCCTCAGAAAGGTTAAGTGACTCACCCAACATCACTCAATCAGTAAGTGCCCTGTAGCTTTGTGTACATTCAAAAATTTAGAAGTAACATTAAACGTAACTTCCAAGTTTTATCATAAGTATCTAAATCATGGCCAAGACCAATCTTCAAAATATTTGGTATGAAACAATTGTTTCACCTGAAATCTTTCACTCACTTCAACTTTAAAATATAAGAGATTTAAAATGCAGCGCACTCATTTCCATTTTATAATGTAAAACATTAAAAGAATAGGAATTTAGAAATTCATCATATTGCAAATGGTAGGGGAAAGGTGGTTATTTATTACTGAATTTGTGGTTATGTCCAAAATAAAACGATTTTTTTTTTTTGCTCTGGCATATTCAATTGCTCTCTGATCTTCTAAACTCAAAGGGATTCTCTTTTAAGGCAAACTTAATTCTTCTAAGATTTGCATACTACATTCTAAATATTAAAGCTATAAAGCCCAGAAACACACCTGGATATCCCAGGTAGACGGAGTCCAAAAAGAGATAATATGATTTAATTTGAACAGCAGTATATCAAGTGTGCATCACATTTTTATCCTTATATTTTATAAACTTGTTTACCAGGCATATGCTAAAATATACATCACTATAGGGCCACGGAGAAAAGAAATACATTGAGAAGTATGATTTGTCCAAAATAGGTTAGAAAAAAATATGTGCATGCATGACATTTCTGACAAGGTGGTTTTGCCACAGCTGTGCACTGATGCAGCTGTTTTCATGCAGAGGATTTTTAAACACAGCCCCCAAAACAAACACTTAAACTTTCAGCTGTTTCTATTAACAAGTAATGTGTGAAATGCACATTCTTCCCATTCTAAAATCTCTCCACAGCCTTGAACCTCACCCTGTTGTAGATACCCACCCCCTGGGGTAGAAAGCAGGGATTAAGTGGGGGTCTGGAATAAGGTGGGGTCAGAGATGGGTTGAAGATGAGGGATGGGGTGAGGTTATGTATCGTCTGGCAGACAAACTCTATGTGACCAGAAGTTATATGTTTACCACACTTACTCATCTCAGAGAGGGCCATCCATCATTCTTAGCAAAGTGCTTGCTCGTTCTCTGAGAATTCATTTATATCTTAAACAGTCTGCTAAATTGACAATGGGCATATACTCCTTTATGTTCATGAATAAACAGAATTGTCTGTGTAAAAATACTATTTCACCTGTTTTACATTTGAACATCTAGAGAACTCAACTGTGGATACCTCTGAGTTTGGACGTTTCCTAATTATGCAAACTTGATTTGATTGGATACATATATATAGCACACTGAAACAGGGGAGAATATTTGAACTATGATATTTTTCTACACAGAAAATGTTCAAGCTATTTTCTAGCAGTTCTCAGTGGTTTTTTTTTTTCTATTTACAAAAGTAATGCATAAAGAATTTCCAGGATTAGATAAAATAAAAAGAAAATGGGGAAGGCATCGGGGATGACAGGGAATATCAATTGCATCCATTACACTGAAACAAGTCATCTAACCTTTTTAAAAGAGAAAGGTTACTACCACCATGTCAAAGTAGATGAGTCCAAAGGATGATCTGAAAACCCATATTTTGGAGAAGCTGCATCAACATGTCTGATTTGGAGCAATGCTTACATATGGCCACACCTAAATCCTCTACCTCAAGAGAGTAAAGACATTCTCTCTCTCTTACATCCCCTTTTGCATTTTTTATTCAACTACTTTATTGAAGTCTCTAATGGAATGGAATCAAATTATGACCTTGCTCCAAGAAAATATCTGATGATGACTGACTTTAGTTATCCTACTACAAAGAAATATATACATGCAAGTTGCCCACTATGTTACAAAAGTAACTACTTATTAAATTAGGACTACCTTGTTCAGTGGTACTTATTAAGAAGGTAGTCCTAATTTGGTTAATTGCCTAAATGAAAACACTGTTAGTATATGAGTGGATTCCTACAGTAAAATCTATCTTTGAGCTACTTATACAATCCAATAAATGTATCCATTGTTCGGTATGAGAACTATTTCTTCTGAATGAAGGATTTGGTGCTTTACCTTTAGGGAGTTCTTTGTGTATCATCTGGTTTCAATTTCTTCTTGGGCTCCATTTCCCAATGGGTGTGTTGTGTGTGCTTGTGCTTGGGTAAAACACATACATAACTAATCCAAACATACCACTGAGGATTCACATATGTATGAATATACATGCAAATTATTTCAAAGTAAAACTGTTACATTAAAGTATATACACACAGAAATAGGAAGAAATGAAACCTGAAGAGACAATGTCCAAGGTTATAAAATCAAGATGGAGCTTAAAAACCCCATATATTAGGTCTAAAGTAGCCACTATAGAACAAAATGAAAATTAGAAAATCAAGAAAGTGGTGAATCTGCATAAAAGTAATATGAAGCACTGTCATTTCACAGGAAGCTGCTTAGCACATAAATGTATTAGTCCATATTTTTGAGCTCTTCTTAAATGCCAGTCACCGTTCTGGTCATTAGGGATACAGTGATGCACAAGATTGACCAAGTCCTGTTAGCCTCTCAAGAGGCTAACAGTCAAGCAGCGTAGACAGATGAAATGGGTAAACAACTAATTATGTAATTTCAGATCATGATAATTTCTTTAAAGAAAAGTAAAGCAGAGTGAGGGAATTCATAATGACTATGGGGTAGGAGAGAGAGCAGAGATCTGAATGAAATGAGTTAACCATGCAGATGTATGAGGGGAAAGTGTACCAGATGGAGGGAAAACAAATGCAGATGATTTTTTTTTTTTTTTTTTTTTTTTTTTTTTGGCAGTACGCGGGCCTCTCACTGCTGTGGCCTCTCCCATTGCGGAGCACAGGCTCCGGACACGCAGGCTCAGCGGCCACGGCTCACGGGCCCAGCCGCTCCGCACCATGTGGGATCTTCTCGGACCGGGGCACGAACCCGTGTCCCCTGCATCGGCAGGCAGACTCTCAACCACTGCGCCACCAGGGAAGCCCAATGCAGATGATTTAAGGCAGGAAAAGCACGGTGTGTTCAAGAATCGTCAAGGTCAGTGTGATTGAAGGAGGGTGAGAGAAAGAGAGAAAGGTAAATAATGAAACAGGAAAATCAGGCAGGAACTGGATGATGTCCTCTCAGAAAGAAGAGGGGAAGGAGAGATCAGGAAAATAGGAGTGTGTGACATCACAGAAGCCAAAACCAAAAGAAACAGTTTCGAGAAGGAAGAACCAATACACTGTGTCAAATGACACTGAGAGACTTAGTAAAATGAGGACTGAGAATGAACCATAAGATTTGGCAAATGGACTTGTTTCAGTGGAAAAGAGATCCTTTCCAAGAGTTTTTCCAGCAGAGAAATGGAGTATTGGCTACAGGAGAACATGGGATCAAGAGAGGTGTTTTTCTAAGATGAGAAACATTATAAACGTAATAAATGGCCAATGCAGGTCAAGCAACAATAACAAAGATAAATCTTGCACCGTTTATTGCAGTGCACTGATGTGAAAATGTCATATACACAAACGCACACACACACACTGAAATTCCCAAACACCAACTTGTTTAGCAATGCTAAGTCAGATCTTTCACTTTCTGTCAATATTTGTCTTTACCCTTTACCCTAACCTATTGAGTTAATTTACTTCCCAGGGACACTAAATTCATGAACAATATAAATTATTACAGAAATTTTCAAAATGCCATCTTTTTTTAATATTAGGTAAGTTTTTTTAACATCTTTATTGGAGTATAATTGCTTTACAATGGTTAGTTTCTGCTTTATAACAAAGTGAATCAGCTATACATATACATATATCCCCATATCCCCTCCCTCCTGCGTCTCCCTCCCACCCTCTCCAAAAATGCCATCTTGAGGAACACACCAGAGTAAGTTAAAAGTTATAATTTCAGTCACAAATTGCATTTGACTGTTCACTTTTATAATTTGAGGTTCTATCAGAGTGTAATCAATGTTAACATAACTTTTTTACCCTGAGCACTACTTTGGAGGAGATAATGTCTGTAAACACATACAGATTTTGAAGGACACTGGCAGAATATATAAATCGGTACATGAACACAACTGGATTTGTGG
>NW_006779050.1:1830716-1845862 GCF_000442215.2 Lipotes vexillifer | reverse complement strand
AAAGAGTGCAAGTATTGAAACCAGAGAAAACTAGGAATGACATCCCAGCTCCAAAACTTACTAACATGTTACCTTGGGCTCCTGAGTCTCATTTCCCTCATTTGTAAAGTGGAGATAATGATGTCCAGCTCACCAGGATGCGATAACAGATAAATCAGTAAAAAATGTAGGGAGAGTACCTGGCATACAGGCAGTGTGCCCAGTAAATGGTAGCATTGATTTTTTTATTGCAATATAGTTGATTTACAATGCTGTGTTAATTTCTGCTGTACAGCAAAGTGATTCAGTTATACATATTTTTATATGTATTCTTGTCCATTGTGGCTTACAGAATATTGAATATAGTTCTGTGCATTATATAGTAGGACCTTGTTGTTCATTCATTCTAAATATAATAGTTTGTATCTGATAACCCCAAATTCCCACTCCATCCCTCTCTCACCCCTCCTTGGCAACCACAAGTCTGTTCTCTATGTCTGAGTCTGTTTCTGTTTCATAGATAAGTTCATTTGTGTCATATTTTAGATTCCACATATAAGTGATATCATATGATGTTTGTCTTTCTCTTTCTGACTTACTTCACTTAGTACGATAATCTCTAGGTCTATCCCTGTTGCTACAAATGGCATTATTTCATTCTTTTTTATGGGTGAGTAGTGTTCTATAGTATGTACGTATCACATCTTCTTGATCCATTCATCTGTCAATGGGCATTTAGGTTGCTTGCATGTCCTGGCTATTGTAAACAGTGCTGCTATGGACATTGGGGTGCATGTATCTTTTTGAATTACGGTTTTCTCCAGATATATGCCCAGGAGTGGGATTCCTGGATCATATGGTAACTCTATTTTCAGTCTTCTGAGGAACCCCCAGACTGTTCTCCACAGTGGCTGCACCAATTTACATTCCTACCAACAGTGTAGTAGGGCTCCCTTTTCACCACATCCTCTCCAGCATTTATTATTTGCAGACATTTTGATGATGGCCATTCTGAACGGTGTGAGGTGGTACCTTATTGTAGTTTTGATTTGCATTTCTCTAATAATTAGTGGTGTTGAGCATTTTTTCATGTGCCTCTTGGCCATCTGTATATCTTCTTTGGAGAAATGTCTATTTAGTTCTTCTGCCCATTTTTCAATTGTGTTCTTTGTTTTTTGTTGTTGTTGAGTTGCATGAGCTGTTGGTATATTTTGGAAATTAAGCCCTTGTCAGTCGCATCGCTTGCAAATATTTTCTCCCATTCTGTAGGTTATCTTTTCATTTTGTTTATACTTTCCTTTGCTGTACAAAAACTTATATCTTTGATCATGTCCCATTTGTTTATTTTTGCTCTTATTTCTATTGCCTTGGGAGACTGACCTAAGAAAACATTGGTATGACTTATGTCAGAGAATGTTTTGCCTATGTTCTCTTCTAGGAAATGGCTTAAAGACTTAAACATAGACATGACACCATAAAACTTCTAGAAGAGAACATAAGCATTGATTTTTAATAACAGTGAGGTATGTCTTCTGATTTACATTACTACAAATTTTCACCTCTCCATCAATATTCTTTCATTGCACAGAAGCACAATGATATAAGGTATTCAGTCCTTAGGAAGTGGTTTCCCACAATCAGTTGAAGCTGACAGATCATAAGAAAGTTATTATCTCTTGGGTAATAACTAATTATTCCTTCAAAGAGGCAGAAAAAATATGCACATTAAACTTTCTACTAGAGTGAAAATCTTTTTGGAAAATGACTGTATAGGATATTTACTCTTTTAAAAGTCTTGAAAGGCTCTCAAGTGGTAGTTATTAAACTAGTTCTCAGACCTAGGGGATCCTCAGTGGTGCCTCAAAGGCCACAAGGCGGGCAGGACAGGAGAGATGATGTTTAGAGATGGATGGGAGTTCACGCTGCTTGGATCAGAGCAGTTCCACTTTCTGTGTTTACACTGGACTCTACACTGGATTTCATTTGAAGAAATACTCCTAAGATAAAAGAAAATTTGAAATCCTTGCCCTAAATGAACAGTTAGAGGCTACAGTGATTCTCTCACTAATCACTCAAGTCCTTTTCTCTAAAAGTCCTTTTCACCAAATTTGATTTAAACACTAAAACCATACAGAAAATTAAATTACAAACAATGCATAATCCAAGTCAGAAATAAGGCTTAAAATTAAATTAGCAGCATTGAGAGTTGACAGGTATCTCAAACTGTTTATTCATGACACACCACATCACTGAAGACACAAGTGAACACTTGCTTTGTTTTGCTTCTTGTACATGGCCCCGTACCATAATAGGGTTTTCTCCTCTTCAATAGTCCACAGTATAATGGCGAGCTGGAAAATTAACTCTGAATTTCCTCTTTTCAAATGCTCATAACTCACCTGACCCTTGAGTGAGAAATTCTCACACTTTCTCAGGGTGAGGGCCATGTGATTCCCATCGTCTTAATGGAAATCACACTTCTCAGACCCTACAAAGGGCTTTAGCAACTTAGGGATTCACATCTCCACAGCCAAAGCTGTTGCTTTTTATTTCCTCTGGGCTTTACTTTCCTCTGTTAAAACTGTTGCAAGATATTTATGATGCATATCCATGAACAAGACACCACATACAGCTTCCCTTTCCTCCTCCCACTGTGTCTTTCCGTAGCACTATAGTTTCTTCAAATAATCTTCCACGTGGTACAAGAAATGTGCAATAGAAAACTCATGTATTAATAGGTATAATCCTACTAATCATGGAGGCTCATGAACTCATGTAATTTGTTACGTCTAATACTTTTTAAGTGTGAAAGCCCTTTTAACTTCAAAAATACTCATGAATTTCCACTTAAGGGTAATTGCACTTTTAGTTTCTGAACATTGAGAAAACAAATGGCAAGAAGACACTATGGATTATAAAGTCCTATTAATGAAACTTTGCTTTCTTAATTACAAGAGTAGGTTTGTGTATGTTAATCACAGCATACGTCTGAAAATGGTACATCTGTGTGTGAAATACATCGTACATTTAATTTACGGACAAGCTTAGCACAGTCATGGATTTATAGAGCCTTCGTACTAACTCTGGACCCTCCGGAAATCCTCTCCCTACATGTCGCAAACTCCTAATAGAGGAAAAAGGACATGGTCTCGAGTCAGAAAAATCTGGTTTAACTCACAGGCCTTCCTCTTACGATCTACATGAACTTACCCTATTTGACTCCCAGCTTCCTTATCTGATAAAGTTTAGGATCAAGGCTGTGTACATTAAAATATATGTAGTGCAAATATACAAACAATAAATGCTGGAGAGGGTGTGGAGAAAAGGGAACCCTCTTGCACTATTGGTGGGAATGTAAATTGATACAGCCACTATGGAGAACAGTATGGAGGTTCCTTAAAGAACCAGAACTACCATACGACCCAGCAATCCCAATACTGAGCATATACCCTGAGAAAACCATAATCCAAAAAGAGTCATGTACCACAATGTTCATTGCAGCTCTATTTACAATAGCCAGGACATGGAAGCAACCTAAGTGTTCACCAACAGATGAATGGATAAAGAAGATGTGGCACATATATACAATGGAATATTACTCAGCCATAAAAAGAAATGAAACTGAGTTATTTGTAGTGAGGTGGATGGACCTAGAGTCTGTCATACAGAGTGAAGTGAGTCAGAAAGAGAAAAACAAATACCATATGCTAACACATATATATGGAATCTAAAAAAAAAAATGGTTCTGAAGAAACTAGAGGCAGGGCAGGAATAAAGACGCAGACATAGAGAATGGACTTGAGGACACGGGGAGGGGCATGGACATATATACACTACCAAATGTAAAACAGATAGCTAGTAGGAAGCAGCCGCATAGCACAGGGAGATCAGCTCAGTGCTTTGTGACCACCTAGAGGGGTGGGACAGGGAGGGTGGGAGGCAGATGCAAGAGGAAGGAGATATGGGGATGTATGTATATGTATAGCTGATTCACTTTGTTATACAGCAGAAACTAACACACCACTGTAAAGCAATTCTACTCCAATAAAGATGCTAAAAAATAAATAAAATACATCAAATATATATAGTGCTTAATATGTAATGGCAATAATGGCTAATATTTATTACATGTTTACTGTGCACCATAAGTTGGGCTTAAAATGTATAGATATACAAACAGTGTAAGACATAAACTCATAAACAACAATTCCATGAAGTATATTGTGGTGGTCAAGAGAATCCACATCAGAGTCCAAGCACTTGGGTTCAAATCTACACTCTGGGCTCTAAGACCTACTAGCAACATGACCAAGGACAAGTTATTTAACTTCTCCAGTATTTTCTTCCTCATCAGTAAAAAGGAATAACAATAATCCTTACTTTACATTAATAATATCTGTCAAGCACTTAGCATAATGCCTGGAACAGAGTAAGAGTATGTAAGTATTAGATTCTATTATTTTATAGGTGAGGCAATTGGGTTCACTAAATTAACTTGCCCAAGGTCACACAGATGCTAAAAAGCATAACTGGGGCTCTAATCGGATTTCTCTAATTTTACAGGTGTCGGCTTCTTTCAGACAGATACTTGCTCCTCTTCCCATTACTCCTATTTGGGTTCAACCGTCCTGGGTAATGCAAGGAAAAGGCAACTCAATCTAAACAGTACACAGCTATAATGACTTCAATCACGCACCAATTTATATAGGCCACCAGGAGAATGAACTGTTTTCCCATGTGAAGCCCCTCTCAGGGAACAATGGAAACCAACTGAGGCAACATAGACTTGCAGACCCTTGATTTAGCATATTGGTTGCAACTCAGTGGTAGGTGAGATGAAAAGCAAGCAGAGTATCCAGAAGCACTTGAGCACACAGACCCCATCAATCCTTGAACGCACAACCCAGGTCTACCCCCTATGATTCCTCATCACCCTCTGCTACGTAAATATCTGACTTGCTTTCGCTAAATTTTTCTCAAGATGGAGCTAACTTAATCAGGTTTCACATCTTTCCTAAATGTTAATCTATTGATTTACATAAGACTTGTCTCTTCATAATATGATTAACATAAGGAAAATGCCCTCTTACCAAGCCAACTCAGTAGTACAGGCACAGTTAAGTCTTTGCAGAAATCTGTACCCAACTTGGTTGAGCCCCAAATTATCCATACACCCCATTCCCAGGGTACAAGTAATTCAAAACAGGGCCGAGTCCTTTCTCTGTATCTCATTGGCCAGATTTATCTTACTGCTAAAGATAAATGATATTATAAGTGTTATTCCACTCAAAATCCTAAGCCCAATATAGTTTATTTTTATTAATTCAACACGAACTAAATTAAAAAATTCAACTTCCAATGTATTTCATAAGACCTTTTACCACATCCTAGTGTGACTTATAATCCTTAAATTAAACCTTCTATTTTAATACATCCCAGTTCTATCAACTAGTCTTGGTAACAATCTCTCCTTGCCTCCAACACAAGAGTATTCACTTCTCATCAGTACTTAATAGGAGTTTGCATTTTAACTTGACATCGGAAGTATCTGAAAAATTCCAAGGCATAAATTATAGCAGGCTCAAAGGGCTGGGAGCTCAATGAAGCTCTTGTCAGTGAACTTTTATACATCTGTATGATGCAAGGAATAAACTTTGATCATATGACCTCAAAGACCTTCACAATCTGCTTCTCTCTGCATACACCTAGGGTTTATTTTAAATTTTTTGAGACATTCCCTCTCGAAAACATTCAAAGATTCAAATCTGAGGGCTGGTCTCAAGCTTATACATATTCCCAGAGAGCCCTGATTTTTAGCCATATTTTAATGGACCATGCTTTCTGATCAGTACCACAAGCCTTCCACTACGTCCCTCCATTAGACAAAATTGTCACTTAAGTACTAGCAAAGTGGACTGGCATGTCTTCAGCAATTAGCAGATAAACAGTGAACTGAAAGCTAGGTCTCCATTGCTACTGAAACGGTCATTATAGTCTTTTTAAAAATTATAATTAAAATTTCCATTAGAAACGCACAAAGCTCTCTTTGCCAAATTGAAAAGGACAAAACTGGTACGAAGAGAATTTCCAAGCCTTTGAAAGGTCATTATGAACAATAGGATTTTAAAAAAAAAACTGTTTTAAAAAAATTGGCACTACCCCTTGAAACAAATTGAAAGAAAAATTAAGCTAAAATGTGACATCTATAACCAGGGTGCTCAGTCAGCCAGTTCCTTGCCAAAATAGTCCCAGAATCATAACTCTGTTCCATTATTCCTGCCTTACTTGTTTGAAGAATTTTCTTTTGATTAAAACCCTTACAGTGTGGGACTCCACAGCATTCTGAAGGCGAGCTTGGAATGCAAGACAACTAATGACAGGGTGGCTTCCCACAGGCACAGACCTTCAGGAAGAGGTGGGCAGATTAGCCCAATTTAGGGCTCTCTTCTCAAGGAGCCTCAGGATCTAACAATCCAGAAAATGAGCTAAAAGGCAACAAAAGGCTCAATCTGGAAGACACCCAGTCAAAGCTATTTTCTTCTCCCAACACAAACTCAAAACAGGTGTATCACTTATTTTTTACTTTAACTCTGATAAACTCTCTGAACTTTCTGCTTATATACACAATGACTAAATTTAACCACTAATTCAACCAAATGGTTGACAATTAAGCCCATCACTGTTATTACTGATTGTATAATAAATAATCACAGAGGAGTATAAAAGCTGGAGCCCAAAGGGCCATGAAGCCTTACACAGGTAAGGAAGCTGAGGAAAAGGATTTTTTTATCATCTTATAAGGTATCAGGTTTCCAGTCAGCTCACTTTATAAACACACACTAAGTCAATCAGCTGGCCTGCCAGTCTCACTGATACCCATTCTTGAAGGGTAAGGAAATAAGAGTATGAGGAATGAGAATTTATTTCAGGAGCTATACCAGGCATCGCTCAGGTAAAAGGAAGTAAAAACATGTACCGTGGCCTAAAGGAAGGTGGTGATTATAAGCAAAATGGCTTCCTGGCAAGTTCCTTTCTAAACAAAATCTTGTTTCTCTTTTTAAAGTACTGAACAATCAGCACCATTCCCCACCCCCCCCGTGGTGATTATAAGCAAAATGGCTTCCTGGCAAGTTCCTTTCTAAACAAAATCTTGTTTCTCTTTTTAAAGTACTGAACAATCAGCACCATTCCCCCCCCCCCCCCCCCCCCCCCCCCCCCCACACACACATTTTCTCAAGTCATCAGCTATCCTATTCTACCAAATAATAATCGCTATCATATATTGAGCACCAGGCTAAATACCACATTGTATCTCATTTAAAATCTCACAGCACTCCACAGGAGGTAAATATTTTCCTCTTCTTTTCATAAATGAGGGACATAGAAACCAAGTTTTAGAGAGCTTACATAACTTGCCCAAGTTAGCACAAATTGCAAAGGTGAGATTTTCACCCAGGTGTTACTGGTTTCAAAGTTACCTCTAAACACAATTAGATCTAATATAAGGAACAAATATCTAGTAAAACCTTACAATATTGCGCCTCACTTTTTATACTTTCTCATCATCTTAACATTCCATCATGGGAAAAAAAAAAAAAAGGTGTTAGCCAGAAAATAGCAATGTTTAAAGGGCTCAAAATACAACGTCCACCAACATACAACAAATTAGCATCCAGAAACCATGAGCTATGGGTCCTAATTTGACACAAAAGCTTGTAGCTACTGACTTTTTGACCAAAAAATCTTCGAGGATGTTTCTGATTTTAAGAGAAGAGATATCATCATTCCAAGGGGCTGAGTTTCAGAGACAGTAAAAAGATTATCTATATTGTTGGGCTGTACCACACAGGCCTACAAGCCCTGTACTCACCCAGCTTCAAGACTGAAGAAAGAGTCCAGAGTCAGTGACAGAGACATCAATGGTTTAATGGATGGGGAAGCTTAAGGTCTGAAGCCAGGTCCTGGAACAACACCCCACTGTGTGTGGCCTCCAGTGGGCAGGACACGGTGGCAGGCTTCACTCCCGGGGAGAAAGGGGTGGTTACTAGTTATAGGGGGAATTGACATCAGGTTGGCTCATCAGTTACCAGGGAAACCAGCAGAGGGACACACCCCTCACCACACCTTTGATTAGCTATCTTGTGGAGATGTTCTGATTTAAAGCTAGAACAATGATTAGCTGGGGCCTAGAGCAAGTATGTAGGATATGTAGGGTATAGGTGAAGCAGGCATTGGTTGCCTAAGGGATGTACAGAGAACAAGAGAATAGCCATCTTGAGTGGCCTGATAATACATATATCCTGGAAAGAAGGGAGGAAGGAAAGAAGGATGGAAGGAAGGAAGGAAGGAAGGAAAGAAGGAAGGAAGGGAACTAATAGCAAAAAGCTTTCTCCTCATGATACCTAAAATTTCTTTAATCCTTAATCTAGCTACAAAACAGGTTATATATATACATACATAAAATTATTCAAACTAAGATGTGAATGATGGAGCTCATAGCTTTCCTGAAAGCATGTCCTTCAGGTGGAAGATAAACCAGGGCCCTATAACGGTGGTTTTCAAACTTGAGTGTCTATCAGAATCACCTGGAGAACTAGTTAAACAGACTGCTGGGCTCTGCCCCCATTACTGATTCAGTGTATCCGCTATGGGGCTGAAGAATGTGCATTTCTAGAAAGTTCCAAGATGTTGCTGGTTTTAAGACTACCCTTTCTGGGCTTCCCTGGTGGCACAGTGGTTGAGAATCTGCCTGCTAATGCAGGGGACACAGGTTCGAGCCCTGGTCTGGGAAGATCCCACATGCCGCGGAGCAACTAGGCCCGTGAGCCACAACTACTGAGCCTGCGCACCTGGAGCCTGTGCTCCGCAACAAGAGAGGCCACGATAGTAAGAGGCCCGCGCACCGCGATGAAGAGTGGCCCCCGCTTGCCACAACTAGAAAAAGCCCTCGCACAGAAACGAAGACCCAACACAGCAAAAATAAATTAGTTAATTAAACTCCTACCCCCAATATCTTCTTTAAAAAAAAAAAAAAAAAAGACTACCCTTTCAGAACTGCTGCTGTAGAACTGAGGCAGAAGTTTTTAACAGAAGCTGCCCAAATAGTAGCTGAACAGATTTCTAAATAATAATTTGAAAAATACTACCTCCTCATCTCAAAACACTTCATGCTTCACCAGGAGTTAAAGGGAGACAGAAGATGCCTCATTTAGTCAAGAATGGAAAAGAATTAAAATTCAGAAGCTTGGATTTCTCTGGGCATGAGTGTGTTTTTGGTTGTGCAGTGTTTACTCTTGGAAAAATGCGGCATCCCACTTTTATTCTCAAAGGGCTTTAAATGCTTATTAAAAATGTTCTTTGAAATCAAATAGCTCCTTATAGCATCTGTATTTTGATGATTTGATTGTAAATGAATGAAAAGCATATGGATTAAGTCACACATGGTTTTAAAGAACTTCAGGCAAAAGTGTCTAATAAGACACATTGAGTTTACCAAATTGAAATGTTTGAAAGAAAAAGTCACTGGATAGAGGAAAACAATCTGACTTCATTCTAACTGGAATGCTTACATAGCTATATGTAAATATCTATATGTTAAGAATGTGAATATCACCTCTAGGTATCTGCATTTATTATTTCTGCCAAGGGTCTAATATACTCCCTTATTGTATTTAAGCTAACCACTCAATTGCATAATTATAAAAAAGAAATTTTATTCTGAAATAGGAGTTTCAGATAAATAATTAATAAGATAGAGAATATTTGCCTTCTGACCATGGCTGAGCTTCAGCACCTAAGACAGCTATTGTATTATCATTAGTGGATGATCTACATGTACAAAACATGTGTGGTAAAGAATCTATTTAGATCTTAAATAAGATTTGTTTTCTTAGAGATTTACTTTTTTCCCTCCCAAAGCACATTTTAGAACAATGCTTTCCTGGGTTTACTGCAGAGGGAAGGGAAAGGGCACAGTAGAAGAGATTCAAAGGGAGGATCCACTTGGCTTTGTGTTTCAAAAACAATGAATTTAGGAGAACCAAGAGAAAAGAAAAATGGTTTGAGGGTTAGAGTTTGACATGTGGGTTTCTACAGCTGTGGGTAAGCAAATGGAATATATGTAAATAGTGAGGAGAGTGGCCAGGCTAAGAGGCTGGACCTAAAAGACATGGAGACAGAAATGCAGGACCCATTCTGAAAGCAGGGTCGGCATCTGGGCTGCACTTGAGAGAATATTAAATATGACCTCTGCTCCATAACCCCATCATCATTCCTTCCTGGATGGCAGTTAGAGCCATCTTGCTGTTGGTGTTCTTATATTACTGATTTATTCCTTCTGCTTATTTTTCATGGTCAGTCCTTCCAGAAACTTGTCTGTGTTATTAAAGTTACTACTGTTATTAAAATTTTCAAAGGACCAGATTTCAGTTTTGATGATCATCTCTGTTGGTTTTTCTTTGTTTGCTTGCTTTTTATATCATCTTTATTATTTCTTTTTTCTATTGTTTTCATGTTTCTTCCGTATCCTTTTCCTAGCTTTATGAGTTAAGTGCTTAATATTTTTATGTTATTTTTTTAAAGAAATACATCTTAGGCTATAAATCTTCCTCTGAGTGCTGCTATAATTGCATCTCACTAATTTTCACATGCACTAGTTGTATTGTCATGTGTTTCAAAATTCCAATTTATATTTCCTTTTTAATCCTTAGTTTACTTAGAATTATGTTTCTAGGTTCCAAATGCATAACAATAGTTTTTATTTTATTGTTGATTTATAATCTATGGGTATTTTGGACAGGGACTGTTGTCTCTACAAAATCAATTAGTTGGGGAATTGTTATTAATGTTCCATGTTGTTCTTAGAAAAAGATGTGTGTCTCTAATCTCTGAGCTCTATCATATCTAAATCAACTTGTTAAGCACATCATTAAAATTTTCTATATAGTTATAAAATTTTTTATTGCTGGTCTATTATTTATGACACTCCTCACACCCTGTAAGTAAGCAATTTACTAGTTTCTGCTTTATCTCTTCTATATTTCTTTTTGCATACACAAGCAGATACATATATTTTTTTATTTCCCCTTTCTCTTACACAAGAGATTATATATATACTTTTTGTGCTTTCATTTTTTAAATGTAACTATACATCTTAAAAGCACACCCTATGAGTTTCATAGGTTTGCTTTTTATCTTTTCTTACAGCTATATGTACTCCACTGTATAAATGTACCATAATTTAGTCATCTAGTCTCTAATGTATGGGCAAATTACAAATAATGCCTCAATGCATAATTTTTTACATATATATTTTCAATTTGGTGAGGTATGTCTTTAGTGTAAAGTCCTAGAAGTGGGGTTTCTAGGTCAAAGAGGAAATGCATATGTAGATTTGTTATATATTGCCAAATTCTTCTCCATAGAAGATATACCATTTTTGCATTCCCATCTGCAATAAATAAGAGTGGCTCTTTCCTCACAGTCTGGCCAACAGTGTATGTTGTTAAGCCTTTAAATATTTGTCAACCTGGTAGGTTAGAAATGTTATCTCAGCACAATTTCGATTTGCATTTCTCCTATTATGAATTAAGTTGAACATATTTTCACATGTTTAAGAGCCATTTTATATCATTTTTGTGAATTGTCAGTTCACGTCTCTTTGCTTATTTTTCAGCTGAGTATTTTATCTTTTTTCCTGAGATGTTATTTTTAAATATATTAGAGGTGTCAACACTTTACCTGTGATATAAATTGCAGATTTTTTTCACAACTTGTCTTTTGATTTTGTTAATGGTGCATTTTTCCATGAAGATTTTTTGTAATTCCATAAAATTTATAAATCTTTTCTTTTATTGCATCAGGATTTTAAGTCATATTTAGAAAACCCTCTCCTACACATGGGTTATAGATGAATTCACCAATGTTTTCTTCTAGTTTCAGTTTTATGTTTACACCTCTGATCCATTTGATGTTTATTCTTTTGTATGGTATGAGGAATAAATCTAACAATTTTAAAATTCATCCCTGCCCCAGCAATTTTAAATAATTTTTATCCTATGATAAACTTCTTTATGTACCTGGGTATTTTGAACTTTATATTCTATTTCACTGATCTGAATTTTTATGCACCAGTACCTCATTATTTTATTATTGATCACCTTAGTTATTGAAAGCCTTTTTTTATAGAGAGTTATTGTAGTCCCTCCCCACATCAACCCATAGCAGTTCCTTTTCAGTGTTTATTGGCCATGATTATGGTTTTTTTCATATATATTTTAGTATCAACTTGATTACCTCCAGGTAAAAAGCTTGGAGGTATGTTTGTTGGGATCATCCATGTATAAATTAACTTAAGGAGAATGATACTGAGATGTCTTATCCAAGGCCAAGGATGTCCCATTTATTTTATTTAGGGGTGCTACATAATCTCCATATAAGGTTTGCACATTTCTTAAGTTAGTCCTAAGCATTTTTAGTTTTGGTGGGGAGGGGTGTATTATAAATGTGTTCCATTATAGTTCCTAAATAATGTTACTTGTGTGTACAAAAGCCATTTCTTTTTAATTTTATATCTTGTTACCTTGCTAAAGTTTTTCAATGCTTAAGTTAGTTTTATCATTGATTCTCTAAGGTTTTTTAAGTAAACCATCTGCAAATAGTCATTTCTTCTTTTCCAATCCTTATGTCCTTGATTGTTTTCCTTTGTCCAATCACATCAGCTTATACATCCAGTGTTAAATAATACTGGAAGTGGTGAGCTTACTTGTCATGTTGCTGGCCTCTGTGGGAGTGCCAATTTTAGAATTTAAGTGTAGATTTTTTACCATATTAAGGAAGTATCCATTTATTCCTACTTTCTCAAGTGTTTTTATTAGGATGGAATTGTGTGAAAGTCTTTTTTCAACAGCTATGGAACTATTTATATAAATTTTTTTCTCCTGAGATATACTGTATAGAGATTCATATTAATAGATTTTCTAATATTGAATCATCTTTCCATTACTGATATAAATCACACTTGGTGGGCTTCCCTGGTGGCACAGTGGTTGAGAATCTGCCTGCTAATGCAGGGGACACAGGTTCAAGCCCTGGTCTGGGAGGATCCCACATGCCGCGGAGCAACTAGGCCCATGAGCCACAGCTACTGAGCCTGCGCGTCTGGAGCCTGTGCTCCGCAATAAGAGAGGCCGCGATAGGGGCCCCGCGCACCGCGATGAAGAGAGGCCCCCACTTGCCACAACTAGAGAAAGCCCTCGCACAGAAACGAAGACCCAACACAGCAAAATTAATTAATTAATTAATAAACTCCTACCCCCAACATCTTCATTAAAAAAAAAATCACATTTGGTCATGGCTTATTGTTTCTTTAATGTGGTGATGGAGTCTGTTCACTAATATTTTATCAAGGATTTTTGCAATATTCATGAGTCATATAGTATCGTTATCTTTATCAGGCTTAGGTATCAATGTTACACTAAATTCACTTAAAGAATTTGGATATTTTTCCTCATTTTCTATACTCTAAAACAATCTGAGTAGTATTGGGTTTATCTGACCCTTCAGGTTTTACATTTAAACCTTAAAACTTGATTTTTCCTGTGTTAGGCATTAGGATTACTTCTTCAAGATCAACCTCATTTGTCAGTAGAGTGAAGTGCAGTTACTTTAGTAGATGATAATATTGGTAGGGTGAAAGGGAGGAGTTGGTGTACTCTTTTTCTTTTAATTTCTGTGTGATTCTTAATTCTTCCCTCTTACTTCCTTCTTTTCCTTCTCTCCTACTTCTTCAGGGAAAACCCCATTTTCTCTATTTACCTCTTTATATCCAGAAGCAATGCTTCTGTAAGGGTGTTACCTCCAGTTACACTCACATTCAAGCCCCCTATTTGTGGCTGCTGCTATAAACTAAGTCCCAGACCTTAGTTTGACATTTTAACTCCCAATATCAGAACTTTTTGGTGGAAATTTCTTAAATCTATGCCACACCTTTGTCCTTCAGGCTCCTCTGTCCCACCTTGGGTAGGTACAGACTAGCAGTGGCAATGGGTACTCCATTGGTAGCTCTACTTAAACTAGTATTTATTTCTCTACTTATAGGTAATTTGAAGTTTGTGATATTCTCTGTCTCCTAGAAATACTATAGACACGGGTCATTTATGGCTCCTTTGTGTTGCATTTTTATTTTATAGTTTTGTAGGAGGGTTTGTGGAGAGCTTTGGATTTTTGTGGTCATCATTATCCCAGAGCCAACGAAAACTCTCCCTTATCTCTTTAAACATTTCCTCCCTCTTATTTTTCTCCTCTCTCCTTTCAGAACCCATATTATACATGTATTAGACTCTCTCATTCTACCTTATATCTCTCTTAATTTTTCATTTGTATTTGCATAATTTTATATCATTTATAATTTTTATTTTCTATCTCTTTGCTTCTGCTGTATAATATTCTCAGAAACTTGTAATTCATTAATTCTACCTTCAACTGTATATATTTAACCCTCCCATGGAGATTTCTTACCCAAATTATTCTTTCATGAGTCCTGGATTTCTAAGATAATAAGAGTACGTACTTAATACTTCATAGGTATGTACTTAAGAGTATTAAGAGTTTTACAGACATACAGATAAATGGAACACAGCAGAGAGCCCAGAAATAAACCCACACACTGGCAGTCAATTAATATTCAACAAAGGAGGCAAAAATATACAATGGAGAAGAGACAATATCTTCAGCAAGTGATGTTGGGAAAGCTGGACAGCAACATGGAAATCAATGAAGTTGAACCCTCCCTCATACCATACACAAAAATAACTCAAAATAGCTTAAAGACTTAAATATAAGCTGTGACACCACAAAACTCCTAGAAGAGAAGATGGGCAAAACATTCTCACACATAAATCACAGTAATATTTTCTTAGTTCAGTCTCCCAACGCAAAAGAAATAAAAGCAAAAATAAACAAATGGGACCTAATCCAACTTACAAGCTTTTGCACAGCAAAGAAAATCATAAACAAAACAAAAAGACGACCTGTAGAGTGGGAGAAATTATTGCAAATGATGCGACCAACACGGGATTAATTTCCAAAATATACAGATAGCTCAGGCAACTCAACATCAATTAAAAAAAAAAATCAAAAAATGGGCAGAAGTAGAGAACAAATGTATG
>NW_006779050.1:1797610-1830706 GCF_000442215.2 Lipotes vexillifer | reverse complement strand
GGGGAGAGAGGGGGGGGGGGGGGGGGGGGGGGGGGGGGCGGGGAGCGGTGGGATGAATTGCAAGATTAGGATTGACATATATAGACTAATATGTATAAAATAGATAACTAATAAGAACGTGCTGTATAAAAAAATTAAAAAAAAAAAAAACAGGGCAGAAGACCTTAACAGACGTTTCTCCAAAGGAGACATACTGATGGCCAACAGGCACATAAAAAAGATGCTCAACATCGCTAATTATTAGAGAAATGCAGATCAAAACTACAGTGAGGTATCACCTTACACCAGTCAGAGTGGCCATAATCAAAATGTCTACAAATAATTAATGCTGCAGAGGGTATGGAGAAAAGGGAACCCTCTTACACTGTTAATGGGAATGTAAATTGGTGAAGCCACTATGGAAAACAGTCTGGAGATTCCTTAAAAAACTAAAAATAGTTATCATATGACCCAGCAATCCCACTTCTGGGCATATATCCAGAACAGACAAAAACTCTAATTTGAAAAGATACATGCACCCTAACATTTATAACACCACTACTCACAATAGCCAAGACATGGAAGTGAACTAAAAGTCCATCAACAGACAAATAGATAAAGAAGTATATTCAATGGAATATTGCTCAGCCATAAAAAAAGAATGAAATAATGCCATTTGCAGCAACATGGATGGACCTAGAGATGATCATACTAAGTGAAGTCAGAGAAAGACAAATTTTATATATCACTTATATGTGGAATCTAAAATGATAATACAAATCAACTTATTTACAAAACAGAAACAACTCAGAGACATAGAAAACAAATTTATGGTTACGAAAGGGAAAAGGGGAGGGAGTGGGATAAGTTAGGAATATGAGACTAACAGATACATACCACTCTTTATAAAATAGACAAACAACAAAGATTCACTGTATAGTACATGGAACTATATTCAGTATCTTATAGTAACCTATAATGGAAAAAAATCTGAAGCTCTACACCTAAAACTAACATAATATTGTAAATGTAGTTTAATAAATTAAATAAATAATTTTTTAAGGTATTAAGAGTTCTAAAAGGTTATGGTGGGGCTTCCCTGGTGGTGCAGTGGTTGAGAGTCCGCCTGCCGATGCAGGGGACACGGGTTCGTGCCCCGGTCCGGGAAGATCCCACATGCCGCGGAGCAGCTGGGCCTGTGAGCCATGGCCGCTGAGCCTGTGCGTCCGGAGCCTGTGCTCCGCAACGGGAGAGGCCACAATGGTGAGAGGCCTGCGTACCGCAAAAAAAAAAAAACAAAAACAAAGGTTATGGTGTTTCAAACATTTCCTGGTACCTAGTTGGTACTCGTAAATGTTGGCTATTATTACTATATATTTAAGATACTCAGCTCTAGCTCTCATTCCCATAGGGCCTTCAACATAGCCTTCTCTTCCTCTGCAGACATCAAAATCCTAGGCTCCAGGCATTTAGACCTATACCTACTTTCCATAACTCCATCATCCAATTTGATTTCACCTTCCACACACCCCTCTAACTTTCTGGAACCTCTTTTGGGCTCTAGCTTGGTTGTGTGTCCAAAAATTCCTTTATTGTATTTTATAATAACAGTAATAATAAAATCAAAGACATTGTTAGCAATTTTTATAGCCTCCATTCAAAAGCCAAGATAACCGTCCTTTCCATCCACGTCTGATAAGAAATTCCCTGCAGCCACATCCAGAACTTAGGTTGAAAACTGCCCAGTAGAATTTATGTCTGTGCAGATTCTGAGAATGTGTTTGCTTCCTGGCTTTCATGTCCATTTTGGAAAATCTTTTTGCAGTATCCTATAACAGTCTAAGTTCCAAAGGAGAAGGTAAAACTCTTGACTGCTACCTGTATGGAAGGACGAGGGGAACACTCACATCCCATCTGTGTATAGAACAAGCTTAAGTACTTTGAGTTTAATTGCGTTATACTATAATTTTTTCCAACTATACGAAAAGAACTGTATTAAGAAGGAAAAGCTTCAAAGTCAAATTCCCTTTAGGGAATTTATTTTACTATTTCTGAAACCTGAGTCAAATCCTCTAAGCCAAATAATTAAAAAAAAAAAATCAAATTGTCAGCAATAGGAGAGGGGAAAAAACGAAACAGAGAAGGAAAAGGAAGAGGAGACACCAACTCCAATATATTCTAGTGTACAGATTAGTGAAATTTTTGTCATATCTATTGTTGGTCAGCAACATTTGCTGTAGAAACGCTTTTTTAAGCCTATGGGTCAAAGTCAGCCAGGTTTCCTGCTAAAAAAGGGCCCTGCTGTGAATAATATAGAGAAAAAGAACAGTCAGAGGGACTGAGCACAGCCTGGGCAAAGGATGATGGAGAAGATGAAGCTGGAGGCCAGGGCTCTGAAGGAGACACTTGAGTTATACTAATAAGGTGGTTGCAAAGGGAAATGCAGAATAATATGAAAACTACCAAGAACTACCCAAAAGTAGGCTTGGATTTTTTTGTGGAACTGGTAAAAGGGTGGGGTTTTGCATCAAAGTTTGTATGAAGCTGGAAAGTATTGCATGCAGACAGAGGGCAATTCCTACGTCTGGGTTATGGCAGGAATTGGATCTCTTAAAAGGTTATAGGAGGAATTGTGTCTCAACATAATAAAAATTTTAATGTATATAGTGAAAGGAAATAAATATGTTTTCTGCAAGGAAAAATAAAAAAATCTACCTTTACAAAATGTTGTTGTTTAACCATGGTCTCTTTTCATAGCTCCCCCAGTGGCTTCAGTTAGGGACATTGACTCTGAAATACTTTGGATAAGTATTGAAGGTATTGCTCCCATCTCCCAGGACCACCATCAGTAGGAATAGAATTAATACTCGCTAATCAGCCCAGCACCGTATTGCCTTAAGCAGTAGAGGTGGCCAAATCTAGATGAAATGCAGAAATCACACATCTCTTCCATTCCTGTGTGTTCTTGCCTAGTAATCTATAATTCTCCTGGCTATAAACTGTTCCTTCCTAGCAACAACACACCATGATTTCACTGGCCATTCTTATTAATACCAGCTGCTTAGCAGTGCCTGAAGGTATCAGAAGAAATATGTGTGGATGTTTTTACCATATGGTGTTTTAAAGCTGATGAAGCCCTTTCATGTAAATCTGGGGTTGGCCAAGCACAATGTGCACACAGCAAAGTCCAGCAAAGTGAAATGAGAATCAAGGCTTCCTTCAAAAGAAGAGTTCTTTCCTCTTTGTCACTTTTGACTTATGACCTTCTTTGTACCTGGGTTACTAAGATTATCTAAAAATATCTCAGACAGTGTCACCACTGTGAATTTATAAATTGTATTTCAAAGATTACTCTTTATTGCAAGCATTGAACCCAAAGGCAGGGAATGTAACTCTTTTGATAAAAATGAAATCTCTTTTACAAAGTTGTTTCAGGTTGACAGTTACTTGCATTATAATTTCTTATTTGAGAGTCACGCTCAACAACAGGTTTTTATTACACCGAATGACACATAAGACTGCTAAGAATAATTTGCAAAACTTTTACTTCAGTTATTTTTATATTTTTTAATGTATGTGTGTGTACGCATGTGTGTCTGTTAAGGTCTTCTGCCTTTTTGGTTTTTTCCGTAAGCATGAGTCTTAAAACAAAAAAGAAAATTTTTGTTAATCACGTTTCTCCAGTAGTAGCTGGTCTCATTTTGTCCCTGAATATGGGTAGATTCTTAGAGGAAAAAATCATCTCAAGCTCAGCCTTGCAAAGCTAAGGCAAGCATGCTGCTATAATTGAATAGGACATTATGCAGAATTCATAAAGGCTTTTGCCTGACAGAGAATCATTAAGATAAATCAACTGGAAAAGAATCTGGTACCTTGGCATGGATCCATAAAAAATGTTGCTTTTCATTATGAGATACCCTTTGTTCCTTGTGGAAAATTCTGAATCTACACGGATGTATATGTATAGGTCTACATGGGAGAGCTACAAAGAGAGAATAGACAGGCACGCAAACCAGCTATGTAAATATACACACAAGGGTATGTCTTTAGAAAGAGGATCCTTAAGATGTCATCTTTTTAAATGCCTTTGGGGCAATTGGATGATGTTTTTGAGGTAAAGACCAAGTTACATAATTTCAAAAGTGATGACTTTCTAATAACATTTAAGATCAGACTAAAGCTTAAGTCAAGTGTAAGGTGATGATTCAAGACACATGAGAATGTAAGATACAGGGTATATTTCTTTTTCTCTCGTGTGGGCCCCAAAGGAACTCCTGCCTGTGCTCCCCCTCATTTTTTTCCCCCTCAAGAATGCTGTTAATCTTAATACACCGATAAGCCTCAACCACCAAAGACCTCTATGAGGGGGAATTTCCTGGCCGTCCAGTGGTTAGGACTCTGTGCTTCCCAGTCAAGGGGTAATGGGTTGGATCCCTGGTTGGGGAACTAAGATCCCGCAAGCCAAGCAGCACAGCCACAAAAAAAAAAAAACAAAAAAAAAAACCACCTTTATGAGGGATGTGTATTTATTCTTTATGTTTTGGATGAGGGGGGTGGGTGTACTTATTGCTACATTTATAGATATCCTGGACAAAAATAATATCTACAGAACATTTCCAAGTTTGGCAATGCAACTACCAGAACTGAAACCAAAGAGACATCTTTTTCACTATAAACACCTATAAAGGCTATAATCATTCACATTTTCTGTTGAGAAGCCACTTTTAATTTCCTAAATAACCTATTTGTTACATGGAACAGGGAATGGGGGCAAAAGACATGATGGAGGCCTGAACTCCCATCCCAAGGGCCTCAGAGTCAAGGAATTGTGTGCAATTCATCACAATAATAAGCTAAACATTCATATTTAAATGTCATGGGAATCTAAACTCTAAGGATCCTTTTAGCCACTGTTTCCATGTGGAGGAATAGTCCTGCAGTGACAAAGGCATAACAGCTAACCTGCTCCAGTTACTTTAGGAAATGAGCTGAGTGAAATGATCTTAGGTCTAGGGTATAAAGGCCATTTTATGGTTCTAGTTGAACACACAAATACCATACCCACACGCTCAAATCTTTCCTTTTTATTTTTTTCTCTTGCCTACATTGAAATTAGAAGAGGTATATATGATAGCCAAAGGAATTGCCCTGCAGCTTTAAAAATTAATTTTTTTAAATACCTTTGAGTTTAAACCAGGCATGGAAAATTTCAACCCAAAAGATTAAATTTGGAGAAAGTTACTAGCAGATGAGGACTAAAGTTATAATGGAAACCACATTGCAGACACTATTATGTATGAGTCATTACTAAAACTGTTGCTTCATATACATAGTAAGCTACATATATATACTGTATGCTACAAACTTACTGAGATCAGCTCTATGCATTATCTTGAAGATGTCCACTAATGTTTGCAAAGCATTTTAACCTTCATAAGGAAAGGTACAAAAGAAAGATCCTTTCCCATAGAAGGTATTCAATACAATTTGTGGCAATGAATTAAACTGGATTGCATTATTTCAGACTTTGTGATAACCTCACCAGTTCTAGAATTAAGGTTATCTTTTCTAAATACCAAAAAAACCTGATTTCCTTAAGTAATGCCAGCAGGATGCTAGAGATGAAAGTGGGCATATTTAATTTGAAACCAATATTTTAAGTTGAATAAATTATTTGTGTACAAATACATGTTGCTGATAACAAATAACTCTAAACTACCAAAACAGACTAACATTCAGAGAATTAGCCCTCAACTCTGTGTGTTTTGAAACTGAAGTCTTCTGCCCGCATCTTCAATAACGGGGTGGGACACAGAGGGGAGGGAGCATGGGATAGACAGCAGTTAAGACTGGTCATCAAAAATCTTCACATTTAGTTGGTGTTACCCATCCTAAATAACAAAGAAAGAGCCATTTACATCTAACGTAGACACTCTGTTAATAAAAACTGAAAGAGCCATTTACATCTAATATAGACACTGTTAATAAAAATCAAACACAGAACTGAGTCATAATGCTCCATAGCATGTAAGTGCCATGAACCCAGGGATTTTTGTCCATTTATTCACAGCTATGTACGCATCAGCTGTAGTTGCTAGCTCATAACTGGTGCTTAATAAATATTCAATAAATATTTATTGAATTCTTCCATGAATAATTAAATAACATCAGCTTTATCATTTCACAAGGAATAGGGTTGAAGTTATCTTAACAGAGGAATTTCCTTTCCTGTGCCGTCTGGAGAGGAATTAGTCATGATCTTAGAGATAGGTTTGGTCCTTGGTAACGAGTGAGGAAGCAGCAACAACTCCAGCTGGTGGGGAAGCCATACTGGAATCAGAACCCACATTCCAGGCAGGACCTCCTTTAATACTTACAGGATAGAAAAATAGTATTGGCAAAGCCCTCCAGCCAAAGACCACCAGGAAGCCCTCTGTAGTGTGTTGGGCTTATGGGGAACATGGGCTTTCTTATTAAGAAGGTGTTAGAAGGGACGTACAGGATCTGGGCTATGTTAAGTAATTCTGCGGACAGTTTAGGGAAATGGGATTTTGCCTAGGATTGTGTGCTGCCAGGAAACAGATGTAATTTTATGTTTGGGAATTTCAGTCATTCTTATTTAGAAAATAAGAACACAAGAGCGGAAATTAAGTTGTATCCATAAAGAAGTAGCAGCCTCTCACAATAACTAGAAGGGGAGGTTTGGCCATGTTTTGGTTTGGAAAATGTTCTTGTACTCAGAATATGAGTCTCAGGTGGTCCTGTTTCCATCTTGCTCCATCATGGTCACAGACTGACCTTGTCTGATGATGGTGTTCTGTGCAACTGCCCATGTTCCGTGGAGAACACCATTACCTAGCTGCAAGTATCAGGTCAGCTCCTAGCCACCTGAAGCCAGCCCTCAGATGTCTGGAACGGCTTTCCTCCTTCTTGGGACAGAGGGACACCCATATATCATTTATCTAAGTCTTTAAAAGTTAAAAAATCGGGCTTCCCTGGTGGCACAGTGGTTGAGAATCTGCCTGCTAATGCAGGGGACACGGGTTCGAGCCCCGGTCTGGGAGGATCCCACATGCCGCGGAGCAACTGTGCCCGTGAGCCACAACTACTGAGCCTGCGCGTCTGGAGCCTGTGCTCCGCAACATGAGAGGCCGCCGATAGTGAGAGGCCCGCGCACCGCGATGAAGAGTGGCCCCCACTTGCCACAACTAGAGAAAGCTCTGGCACAGAAACGAAGACCCAACACAGGCAAAAAAATAAATAAATAAACAAATGTGGAGTTTAAAAAAAAAAAATTTTTAAATCAACCTGTCAAATAAAGTATGTTTAATCCTTTTTCCTTGATAAATACATTCATAACAACAAAACTGAGAAGACTGTATAAAGCCATGGTTTTTATATGACTGAAAGTTGGCAAAATATTTTAAAAGACTGAATTTAAATACTATTCTGCATGTCTGAATGTCCTACTGATGAGTCAGTGATGTTTGTGTGAATAATAAAAGAAAAGACCTATATGGTCTATAAATTACTATGTTATTTATTTTATAAAATTTTCTTACGTACATTCTATGCAGAACAGTATGGAGGTTCCTTAAAAAACTAAAAATAGAATTACCATATGACCCCACAATCCCAATACTGGGCATATACCCTGAGAAAACCATAATTCAAAAAGACACATGTACCCCAATGTTCACTATTTACAACAGCCAGGACATGGAAGCAATGTAAATGTCCATCAACAGATGAATGGATAAAGAAGATGTGGTGGTACATATATATAATGGAATATTAGTCATAAAAAGGAATGAAATTGGGTCATTTGTAGAAACATGGACCTAGACACTGCCACACAGAGTGACGTAAGTCAGAAAGAGAAAAACAAATATCATATATGAATGCATATATGTGAAATCTGAAAAAAATTTGTATAGACGATCTTACTTACAAAGCAGAAATAGAGACACAGACGTAGAGAACAAACGTATGAATACCAAGGGGGAAGTGGGGGCGGTGGTGGGATGAATTGGGAGATTGGGATTGACATATATACACTATTGATACTATATATAAAATAGATAACTAATGAGAACCTACTGTATAGCACAGGGAACTCTACTAATGCTCTTTGGTGACTTAAATGAGAAGGAAATCCAAACAGAGGGGATATATGTATACGTATAGCTGATTCACTTTGCTGTACAGTATAAACTAACACGATACTGTAAAGCAACTATACTCCAGTAAAAAGAAAAAAAAAAAGAAATGCTAATTCCTTCGGCTTTAAAAGTATCCACTCTTGGGACTTCCCTGGCAGTCCAGTCGTTAAGACTCCAGCCCTCAGTGCAGGGGGCATGGGTTTGATCCCTCATCAGGGTAAGATCCCACATGATACATGGCACAACCAAAAACAAAAACAAAAGTATCCACTCTTAAAAACCAGAGTTGGGCTTCCCTGGTGGCACAGTGGTTGGGAGTCCGCCTGCCGATGCAGGGGACACGGGTTCATGCCCCGGTCTGGGAAGATCCCACATGCCGCGGAGTGGCTGGGCCCATGAGCCATGGCCGCTGAGCCTGCACGTCCGGAGCCTGTGCTCTGCAACGGGAGAGGCCATGACAGTGAAAGGCTCGTGTACTGCAAAAAAAAAAAAACAAAAAAAACAAAAAAACAGTCATTCAGATCTCTGACTTTACAGAAAATATTATTACCTGTTGTAATCTGAAAAAATTTGCATTAAGTGAAAGGAAAACTTTTTAACTCAGTGTTAATTTAATGGTTTCTGAGCTTATAGAATTTATTCTTGCTTAATGGTACTTTGAACTCTCAAACTAGGGGGTGTTTGTTGATATTGCGTGGCAGCTTTATGTCACAGACATGTAGGTGCTAACCTCAAATAACTCCCATATTTAAGCCCTTAGTTTACTATGGGTCTATGTATTAGTCAGAAAAAAACCCAATAGGATGTATATATACAAAGAAAGAGATCTATTATAAGGAATTGGCTCATGCAATTATGGAGACTGACAAGTCTAAATCTGCAGTGTGGTCTGGCAAGCTAGAGGCCTAGGAGAGTCGATGCAGATGATGTCCGAAGGCAGACTCTGTAGAATTCCCTCTTGATTGGGGAGGCTGGTCTTTTTGTTCTATTCAGGCTTTTAACGGATTGAGAGGCCCGCATACCAGGCCCTTAACAGTGAGAGGCCCGCGTACTGCAAAAAAAAAAAAAAAAAAAAGTCTACAGGTAAAAATTGCTGGAGAGTGTTGAGACCATCAGCACTGAATATGTGACTGAAACCAAGTTAAAGCCTCTATATAAAATTTTAAGATTCTGGCAGGCATGTGCAGAGAACTACTCGTCTTAACACCTGCAGGAGACAAGTCTCTTAAGTTTGCAGGTCAGAAACATGCATGAATCAAGAGCAAATATATTTCCACCCATGTGGCTGACAGGGTCTTGATGCTCCAGCCTGGTGTCAAGCCTGAGCCTCGGAGGTGGGAGAGGCGAGTTCAGGACACTGGACCACCAGAGACCTCCTGTCCCCATGTAATATCAATCAGCGAGAGCGCCCCCAGAGATTTCTGTTTCATCCCTAAGACCCAGCGCAACCCAAAGGCCAACAGACTCCAGTGCTGGACGCCCCATGCCAAACAACTACAGGAACACAACTACACCCATTAGCAGAAAGACTGCCTAAAATCATACTAAGTTCACAGACACCCCAAAACACACCACCGGATGCAGCCCTGCCCACCAGAAAGACAGATCCAGCCCCACTGCCAGACCACAGGCACCAGTCCCCTCCACCAGGGAGCCTACACAACCCACTGAACCAACCTTATCACTGAGGACAGACACCAAAAACAACGGGAACTACAAACCTGCAGCCTACGAAAAGGAGACCCCAAACACAGTAAGATAAGCAAAATGGGAAAACAGATACGCAGCAGATGAAGGAGCAAGGTAAAAACCCACCAGACCAAACAAATGAAGAGGAAAGAGGCAGCCTAACTGAAAAAGAATTCAGAGTAATGATAGTAAAGACGATCCAAAATCTTGGAAATAGAATGGAGAAAATACAAAAAACATTTAACAAGGACCTAGGAGAACTAAAGAGCAAACAAACAATGATGAACAACACAATAAATGAAATTTAAAATGCTCCAGAAGAAATCAAAAGCAGAATAACTGAGGTAGAAGAAGGGATAAGTGACCTGGAAGATAAAATAGTGGAAATAATTACCGCAGAGCAGAATAAAGAAAAAAGAATGAAAAGAATGGAGGATAGTCTCAGAGACCTCTGGAACAACATTAAAGGCACCAACACTTGAATTATAGGGGTCTCAGAATAAGAAGAGAAAAAGAGAGGCTCTGAGAAAATATTGAAAGAGATTATAGTTAAAAATATGGGAAAGGAAATAGTCAATCAAGTCCAGGAAGCACAGAGAGTCCCATACAGAATAAATCAAAGGAGAAACACGCCAAGACACATATTAATCAAACTATCAAAAATTAAATACAAAGAAAACATATTAAAAGCAGCAAGGGAAAAACAACAAATAACACACAAGGGAATCCCCATAATGTTAAAAGCTGATCTTTCAGCAGAACCTCTGCAAGGCAGGAGGGAGTGGCAGGACAAGTGATGAAAGGGAAAAACCTACAACCAAGATTACTCTACCCAGCAAGGATGTCATTCAGATTTGATGGAGAAATTAAAATCTTGACAGACAAGCAAAAGCTGAGAGAATTCAGCATCACCAAACCAGCTTTACAACAAATGCTGAAGGATCTTCTCTAGGCAGGAAACACAAGAGAAGGAAAAGACCTGCAAAAACAAACCCAAAACAATTAAGAAAATGGCAGGAGGAACATACATATCAATAATTACTTTAAATGTAAATGTATTAAATGCTCCCACCAAAAGACACAGACTGGCTGAATGGATACAAAAACAAGACCCATATATATGCTGTGTACAAGAGACCCACTTCAGACCTAGGGACACATACAGACTGAAAGTGAGGGGATGGAAAAAGATATTCCATGCAAATGGAAGTCAAAGGAAACCTGGAGAAGCAATTCTCGTATCAGACAAAATAGACTTTAAAATAAAGACTATTACAAGAGACAGAGAAGGACACTACATAATGATGAAGGGATCAATCCAAGAAGAAGACATAACAATTGTAAAGATCTATGTACCCAACACAGGAGCACCTCACTACATAAGGCAAATGCTAACAGCCGTAAAAGGGGAAATCGACAGTAACACAATAATAGTAGGGGACTTTAACACCCCAGTTTCACCAATGGACAGATCATCCAAAATGAAAATAATTAAGGGAACACAAGCTTTAAACGACACATTAGACCAGATGGACTTAATTGATATTTATAGGACATTCCATCCAAAAACAATAGAATACACTTTCTTCTCAAGTGCTCATGGAACATTCTCCAGGACAGATCATATCTTGGGTCACAAATCAAACCCTGGTAAATTTAAGAAAACTGAAATCGTATCAAGTACCTTTTCCAACCACAACACAATCAATTACAGAAAAAAACTGTAAAAATTACAAACACGTGGAGGCTAAACAATACACTACTAAATAACCAAGAGATCACTGAAGAAATCAAAGAGGAAATCAAAAATTACCTAGAAACAAATGACAATGAAAACACAATGACCCAAAACCTACGGGATGCAGCAAAAGCAGTTCTAATAGGGAAGTTTATAGCAATACAATCCTACCTCAAGAAACAAGAAACATCTCACATAAACAACATAACCATACACCTAAAGCAATTACAGAAAGAAGAAGAGAAAAACCCAAAGTTAGCAGAAGCAAAGAAATATTAAAGATTAGATCAGACATAAATGAAAAATAAATGAAGGAAACAATTGAAAAGATCAATAAAACTAAAAGCTGGCTCTTTGAGAACATAAATAAAATTGATAAACCATTAGCCAGACTCATCAAGAAAAAAAGGGAGAAGACTCAAATCAATAGAATCAGAAATGAAAAAGGAGAAGTAACAGCTGACACTGCAGAAATACAAAGCATCATGAGAGATTACTACAAGCAACTCTATGCCAATAAAATGGACAATGTGGAAGAAATGGACAAATTCTTAGAAAAGCACAACCTTCCAAGACTGAACCAGCAAGAAATAGAAAATACAAACAGACCAATCACAAGCACTGAAATTGAAAGTGTGATTAAAAATCTTCCAACAAACAAAAGCCCAGGACCAGATGGCTTCACAGGCGAATTCTAGCAAACATTTAGAGAAGAGCTAACACCTATCCTTCTCAAACTCTTCCAAAATATAGCAGCGGGAGGAACACTCCCAAACTCATTCTACGAAGCCACCATCACCCTGATACCAAAACCAGACAAAAATGTCACAAAAAAGGAAAACTACAGGCCAATATCACTGATAAACACAGATGCAAAAATCCTCAACAAAATACAAGCAAACAGATTCCAACAGCACATAAGAAGGATCATACACCATGATCAAGTGGGGTATATCCCAGGAATGCAAGGATTCTTCAAAATACACAAATCAATCAATGTGATACACCATATTAACAAACTGAAGGAGAAAAACCATATGATAATCTCAATAGATGCAGAAAAAGCTTTTGACAAAATTCAACACCCATTAATGATAAAAACCCTCTAGAAAGTAAGCATAGAGGGAACTTACCTCAACATAATAAAGGTCATATATGACAAACCCACGGCCAACATCATTCTCAATGGTGAAAAACTGAAACCATTTCCTCTAAGATCAGGAACAAGACAAGGTTGCCCACTCTCACCGCTATTACTCAACATAGTTTTGGAAGTTTTAGCCACAGCAATCAGAGAAGAAAAAGAAATAAAAGGAATCCAAATTGGAAAAGAAGAAGTAAAACTGTCACTGTTGCAGATGACATGATACTATACATAGAGAATCCTAAAGATGCTACCAGAAGACTACTAGAGCTAATCAATGAATTTGGTAGAGTAGCAGGATACAATATTAATGCACAGAAATCTCTTGCATTCCTATACACTAATGATGAAAAATCTGAAAGGGGAATTAAGGAAACACTCCCATTTACCATTGCAACAAGAACAAAAAAATACCTAGGAATAAGCCTACCTAAGGAGACAAAAGACCTAGATGCAGAAAACTATAAGACACTGATGAAGGAAATTAAAGACAGTAAAAATAAATGGAGATATATACCATGTTCCTGGGTTGGAAGAATCAACACTGTGAAAATGACTATACTACCCAAAGCAATCTACATATTCAATGCAATTTCTATCAAACTACCGATGGCATTTTTCACAGAACTACAACAAAAAAATTCCACAATTTGTATGGAAACACAAAAGACCCCGAATAGCCAAAGCAATACTGGAAAGAAAAACGGAGCTGGAGGAATCAGGCTCCCTGACTTCAGACTATACTGCAAAGCTACAGCAATCAAGACAGTATGGTACTGGCACAAAAACAGAAATATAGATCAATGGAACAGGATAGAAAGCCCACAGATAAACCCACACACATATGGTCACCTTATATAAAGGAGGCAAGAATATACAATGGAGAAAAGACAGCCTCTTCAATAAGTGGTGCTGGGAAAACTGGACAGCTACATGTAGAAGAATGAAATTAGAACACACCCTAACACCGTATAAAAAATAAAGTAAAAATGGATTGAAGACCTTAATGTAAGGCCAGAAACTATCAAACTCTTAGAGGAAAACATAGGCAGAACACTCTATGACATAAATCACAGCAAGATCCCTTTTGACCCACCTCCTAGAAAAATGGAAATAAAAACAAAAATAAACAAATGGGACCTAATGACACTTCAAAGCTTTTGCACAGCAAAGGAAACCATAAACAAGACCAAAAGGCAACCCTCAGAATGGGAGAATATATTTGCAAACAAAGCAACTGACAAAGGATTAATCCCCAAAATATACAAGGAGCTCATGCAGCTCAATATCAGAAAACAACCCAATCCAAAAATGGGCAGAAGACCTAAAAAGACATTTCTCCAAAGAAGATATACAGATTGACAACAAACACATGAAAGGATGCTCAACATCACTAATCATTAGAGAAATGCAAATCAAAACTACAGTGAGGTATCACCTCACGCTGGTCAGAATGGCCAGCATCAAAAAATCTACAAACAATAAATGTTGGAGAGGGTGTGGAGAAAAGGGAACCCTCTTGCACTGCTGGTGGGAACGTAAATTGATACAGCCACTATGGAGAATAGTATGGCGGTTCCTTATAAAACTGAAAATAGAACTACCATACAACCCAGCAATCACACTACTGGGCATCTACCCTGAGAAAACCATAATTCAAAAAGAGTCATGTACCACAATGTTCATTGCAGCTCTATTTACAGTTGCCAGGACATGGAAGCAACCTAAGTGTCCACTGACAGATGAATGGATAAAGAAGATGTGGCACATATATACAATCGAATATTATTCAGCCATAAAAAGAAACGAAATTGAGTTATTTGTAGTGAGGTGGATGGACTTAGAGTCTGTCATACAGAGTGAAGTAAGTCAGAAAGAGAAAAACAAATACCATATGCTAAAACATATATATGGAATCTAAAAAAAAAAAAAAATTGTTCTGACAAACCTCGGGGCAGGACAGGAATAAAGCTGCAGACATAGAGAATGGACTTGAGGATATGGGAGGGGGAAGGGTAAGATGGGATGAAGTGGGAGAGTGCACTGACATATATACACTACCAAATGTAAAATAGATAGCTAGTGGGAAGCAATCATAGGGAGATCAGCCCGGTGCTGTGTGACCACCTAGAGGGGTGGGATAGGGAGGGTGGGAGGGAGATGCAAGAGGGAGGGGATATGGGTATATATGTATACGTATAGCTGGTTCACTTTGTTATATGGCAGAAACTAACACAACATTGTAAAGCAATTATACTCCAATAAAGATGTTAAAAAAAAAAACAAAAAATTGCTGGAGAGCATGTGGAGAAAAAAAAACCTTCCTACACTGTTGGTGGGAATGTCAATTTTTGCAGCCATTATGGAGAACAGTACAGAGGTTCCTTAAAAAACTAAAGATAGAGTTACCATATGATCCAGCAATTCCACTCCTGGGCATATATCCAGAAAAGATGAAAACTCTAATTCAGAAACATACATGCACCCCAATGTTCATAAAAGCACTACTTACAATAGCCAAGACATGGAAGCAGCCTAAGTGTCCATCAACAGATCAATGGGTAAAGCAGATGTGTCATATATATGTTTGTGTGTATATATATATATATATATATATATATATATATATGTAAATATAATGGAATATTAGCCATAAAAAAGAATGAAATAATGCCATTTGCAGCAACATGGGTGGACCTAGAGATTACCATACTAAGACAGAGAAAGACAAATATTATATGATATCACTTATATGTGGAACCTAAAAAAATAATACAAATCAACTCATTTACAAAACAGAAACAGACTCACAGACTTAGAAGAGAAACTTATGGTTACCAAAGGGGAAGGGGTGGGGGGAGGAATAAATTAGGAGTGTGGGATTAACAGATACACACTACTATATATAAAATAGATAAACAACAAGGATTTACTGTATAGCACAGGGAACTATACTCAACATCTCTTAATAACCTATAATGGAAAAGAATTTTTTTAAAGAATATATGAGTGAGCATGTGTGTATATGTATGTATATATCTGTATATATGTATACTTTTATTATACTTTAATATATATATACATATTTATATATAAACCAAATTACTTTGTAAATCAACTATACTTAAATTCTTCAATAAAAAAACTATAAAATTTAACTGTCATTTAATCCTTATCATAACCCTCTGAAGTAAGCATACTAATCATTTAATAGATGAGGAAAATGAATCCTAGAGGTTCAGTAACTTGCTGAAGGTTGCACAAGTAAGTGGGGGAAACTGGGATTTGAAACCAGATCTGTTTGACTCCAAAAACTGTGTTTTTCTCATCTTCCCACACTGGGAAATATTGGCCTTTGCTCTGGTAACATCAGTCAAATAGAGGTTTGCTCCTGAAAACCTATGAGAAACACTGTCAGTGCCAGTACCTTGTCCCATCCTTCCTCCTTATAATTATGTGCTCAACTCTCCCTGCATACACATATGTTGGTAAAAGTAACAAAATCTCAAGATGCACTATCCCTATTCTGTGGATAGGCTAGAAGACTCAGGAGGTTAGGGAGAACAGAAATAGAAAAGGAACTAACTCCATTACAAAATGGCACCTGCATGTCTGCAATAAAAAATGGCTCTCTCTACAGACCACTCGATGACTGTAAACACCCAGACACCAGAATTGAATCCATTAATGACTGTGCAATTAAAATAGAGTCTTGTACAGTCACACTGCAAAGAACATCTCCCTGGATAATGTTTTATGGCAGAATGTCTTTTGGTTTTCAATACCCAATCTTTATGGAACATATGTATCTTTCAGCACAACTTATTTTGTCTGACATCTACATAAAAAGAATCTATATTTATATCCCTAAAACTCATTGTGTTAATAGGGTTCTCCAGAGAAAGAGAATTAATAGGATATGTAATAAGGAAGAGCAAATCTCACTCCATGTTGGACCTGTTTCTTTTACTTTAACCTTTGTGCTCTGTTGCCTGTGCTTAGTCATGTTGCCTCTACACCTTTTGTAAAAGATTGTTGCCTATAGCCTGAAATATACAGGATAGCCCCGTTCTCAAGGCTCTGACTTTTAAAGGTATAACACTCTTCCATTAAGATAGAGATAAAAAGCTGCAGAACAGAGAATAACATTTGTTACAGGAACATCATGACCTGACCTATGCTGGACAGCTGCAAGAACAAAGGATTCTGACACCAAGAAGTTTGCAGCAACCAACCACACCCCCTCCCTTTTAGTATAAAAGAAGCCTGAATTCTAACTCATGTAAGATCATTATCTAGGACAGGGGTCCCCAACCCCTGGGCCACAGACCAGTACCTGTCCACAGCCTGTTAGGAACCAGTCCACACAGCAGGAGGTGAGCAGTGGTCCAGGGATCAAAGCTTCATCTGCCGCTCCCCTTCACTCACATTACCGCCTGTACCATCCCCCCACCCCACCCCCGCCCGTGGAAAAACTGTCTTCCACGAAACTGGTCCCTGGTGCTAAAACGTTTGGGGACCGCTGCTCTAGGACGTTAGTCTGCCATCTTCTAGGTCTGCTGCCTTTCTTTGCCCCAACAACTGATCTCCCAATTTACTGGCCTGTTGTGTGGTGAGCAGAACAATTTTGGACTTGGTAGCTGACATATACAGATATATATAAGAGGAGATCTATTACAGGAATTAGCTCATGTGATTATGGAAACCAAGGAGTCCCATGATCTGCTATCTGCAAACTGGAGACCCAGGAAATCTGGTGGTGTTCAGTCTGAATATGAAGGCCTGATAACCAGGGAAGATGATAGTATAAGTCCAAGTCCAAAGGCACGAAAATTAGGGAGCTGAGGGTGTAAGCCCTGATATTAGTCCAAAGGCCAGAGAACAAGCAGTGCTGATGTCAGACAGCAGGAGAAGATGGATGTTTCAGCTCAAACAGAGCAAATTCACCTTTCCTCTGCCTTTTTGTTCTATTGAGGCCCTCAAGAGATTAGATGATGTCCACTTGCATTGGTACAATGATCATCTTTACTCAGTCTAACAATTCAAATGCTAATCTCTTCCAAAAACATGCTCACAGACACACCCAGAAATCATGTTTTACCAGCCATCTGGGCATCCATTAGTCCACTGAAGTTGACAGATAAAATTAACCATCACACTCATTACAACATATTAAACAAAATGATGTATAGGAAAATTCTACAATTCCAAGTGCAACTGCTAAAATGTCAGACTCTACAGACTTTTTTTAAAAGCTGAAGAGTGCTAACAGAGGGGAAGTGCAATGTTACTGTATGCAAAACAACTATTTATAACCACTAGTTTTACTGTGTGGGAATCAGCAAGCAATATTGTAAGCATTTTACAATTATTACTTATGTATGTAAGTAATACACATAATAACTGTTTTAGTTCTATTTAAGGAAATTGGCGGTAAGGGAATGGTATATAATACTTATATTTACTACTTAAAGTAATGGGGAACGAGCTGAAAGTCAGCATTTGTTGCACAGAACATCTGAGTTTCAGAAATGAATTTCTGATATTAAGAAGGTTATGTGCAATTTTATTTCAATAACTTAGGTAGCAGTGAGGATCACCCTATCTTAAAAGAATACAAAGTATCCATTTTCTTTCTTACACCCTGGACATCAGGAAGCTTTACTTGCTACCTCATCCTGGGACTTGATTCCCTTGGAATCATGAACATCAATGGATTAACAAAGTCAGAAGATTGTTCGGTTTCCCTCTCCCTGTCAGCAAACACCGTGCACCGTGGTGGCGAGCAAGATTTTTGGTGGCAGAAAGGCCTTTGTGATGTTGCCAAACTCCTGTGGAAGGTTGTGGAGCCTGAAACAACTGTTCTCTGCACAGATGCTGACTGCCAGGATTCAGTAGCCTAGAATAACAACTTTTAAATATTTACTGAGTGATCACTGTACTGGGATTATGTTGATTGTTTAAATACAGGTAATACACAGAAAGTCCTGATTCCTCTTCCCTTGGAGTCAAAAATGAACACAAAAAGGAGGACCTGGACTGAGGCAGCTTTTCAGAAGTGAAGTCCCTGATGCAGCCTGCGAGAACTTCTTTATGTATTCACCACGTTGTGAATGAATAAGTTCACTTTTGTGAACTCTGAGCATGGAAATGTGCTTAAAGTTGCTGGTACCTTGCGTGATGACACTCCTAATTTAGACCTTGACGCTGTCAAAGATACAAAAAAATCCTTCCTCTTAGACAAAGAAGAGAATGATGGGGGAGGTGCTACTATTTCTTAAAATCCATCCCATGTTCATTTGCAAACAGATGAGCTAAAGAACAGTCTAACTTTAAAAGAATCAGTACATGAAGATGAATCTGCTTAAGACACGTAGAGAATAAGGAAGGCTTCTGCTTCAAAATCTCTGTACTTTATAAACATGAAAGTTTTGTGTTTCTCTTTTCAAATCAAATATATACAATTTAATGGATTTTATTAAAAAATCTTATCTTCTATTATCTTTGCTCATGGGGAGGAAAGATTACAACTGTTATAGTCTAAGTTGGTAACAATGCAAAGTAAACTTCTACTTGTCCTATCAAAACATTAAGCTATCTTGGGCTTCCCTGGTGGCGCAGTGGTTGAGAGTCCGCCTGCCGATGCAGGGGACGCGGGTTCGTGCCCCGGTCCGGGAAGATCCCATCATGCCGCGGAGCGGCTGGGCCCGTGAGCCATGGCCGCTAGGCCTGCACGTCCAGAGCCTGTGCTCCGCAACGGGAGAAGCCACAACAGTTGAGAGGCCTGTGTACCGCAAAAAAAAAAACATTAAGATATCTAAATATGGTAACATTCATAACACTTTAAGAAGGGGCTGACAATCTACTCTCCAAAAGAAACATTTTTTTCTTCCCATGGAAAAAAAAGAAGTTTTCATAGTTATGCAAGCAAGCAAACACACACACACACACACACACACACATCTGCATGATCTTATATTTTCAAGCTAAGGAGCAACGACATAGAACGTAAATTATCTTCCATATGTTATGTATTAGTCATTTCCCTTATCGAACACTCCACGTATAAAAACTGAAGCACATGCACATAACACACTCGCTTTCTTCTTCCAAAAACATTCAGATCTGTGGTGTCTAAACTAGATACTCTCCAATGTTTGTTTCTTTCCTTTCTTTATAAAGAAATATAAAAACATAAAATCCCTTCAGGTATTGTAATATGATAAGGGTAGACCACAGCTCATAATTATTACCCCCGACTGGGAGACTTTATGGCAAAGAAAATGAACAATTTACCAGTCACACGTAACAACAAGAATGACTCTCACAAACATAAAACCAAACATTAGAATCCAGACGAAAGAATGCATACTGTATGACGACGTATACATCAAGTTTTAAAGCAGGCAAAACCAAGCTCTGATATTTAGGGATGTATGCTTCAATGATAAAACTATAAATAAAAGCAAAGAAACAAAATCCCCAAAAAAGACTGTGGTTTCCTTTGTGGAGACACTAAGAAATAATGACTGAGAGGGGCATGAAGGGTATTTCTGGACCAGTGATAATATAAGTAAACTAGTGTTTGCTTTGCAGTAAATAGGTGAGAAATAAACTGTGCTTATGGGTGTAGGCACTTTTCCATCAGTGTGTTTCACTGCATAATGTAAAGTTGGAAAAGACATAATTTGTGAATCCAATTATATTTCAAGAGTCTTAAGAAAAGGCTAATACTTTCTGGTCCTCAAATTCCACCTTTGGAAATCTACTTTATAGACATAATCTCTTTAAAATGTCTTATTCCTCATGATATTCACTGAAAAATTATTACTACTTTGGAAATTAATATAACCTAAAATCCAACAACAAAGAAAATGACTTAAATTGTGTTTATAAATGATCTGATCTAATTATAAAGGTAGTATAATTATGATTATGTTTTTAAAAACATTCTATCCGCAGAAACAAGACTTGAAATTTCGATACAATAAAATGGTAAAAGTGAGTTTGAGTAGTAGGAGTACAGCTGATTTCTTCATGTTTGATGCGATTTCTCTATTTTCCTCTAATTAGCACCTATGAATTTAAAATATTTTAAAAATAGACTGCTGTCCAGTTTGGGGAGACCTTTTAGATGGTTATGACTTAACAAGACTTATTTATATTTGACTGTGCAACATGCTGGAGTTTCAAGTGTCTTACTTCTTCAAAGCCTCCTGGGAATCTTATAGAGAAGGATTATCATTCTTTGGTCAGCTGAAGGAATAGAGGCACACGGAGCTTAAGTAACTTGGCCTAAGTCACACAATCAGGAAGTAGGAGAGCCAGAATTTGAACCCATTCTTCTTAATTCAAACTTCTGAAATTCATAAAATTATACCATACATACATGTAGGGTTACACATATATGATTAGTCACAAATAAGAATAACAGTAACTAATCCTCTCTAAGAAATATAGTAGCAATGTCCAACAGTGAGACCCACACTTACCAGACAGATATCATATTAACAGTGATTCTCAACATTTTGGGGGAAGATACAGATGCCTTTGAGAATCTGCTGAAAGCCAGAAAAAAAAACACACACACATACAGCGTTTTGTTTTGTTTTTTTTTACATTTAATTCATAAAATCTATGAAGCCTAACCATATACCCCTGGTTTTAAATCCCTGCCTACATGAATATGAGTTCTAGATAGCAACAGACTAGTGCTGAGTATCTAAATGGCTGGAAAAAATACAGCTTAATTATGCAGAAAGGAGTGTTTAGGATAAACATTTTTTTTCCTCCTCAGGCTTCAATAAAATCCCACAAAAAAGGACAAAGACAGTGGAAATAGCACTACTCGTTGTCCACTGTGAAGTTTTCAAGGATGGCAGATCTTATCCTTTCCTTCCCACACCCAGAAAACGTGCAAAGAACTCCTCAAGGTCAATGATAAATCCCTACTGCCCCTGTATATTGTATAAAAGAGAAGCCGAAGGTTTTCTTCACAATTATTCTTCCCTGTACATAGTCCTGAACCCAGATGGATAAAAATGGAAATATAGCAAAATACAAAGCTGATGAGACAGCTCCAGGCATGAGACCAACCTTTCGTGCTCAGATCTTCCCTGGCAAGTGCATCTGAGATACTTGAAGGAGAGAACAAAGGAGACCCTCAGGGCCCTGACATGCTCCATGCTGTGCTTGCCAGGAAGCTCCCAGCACATCACACTGGGCCAGATCATCATTCATACATGTTTAGCCATATTCTCTCAGCCTAGCTCCAAATCCCAAAACATTCTCATTGGATTATGACTATGAGCCTATTTATGTTGCCTCCCCCCATCCCATCATTCTTTCCCCTCCCAACCCCACAAGAATAAAAAACTGACTCAAAGCGTGGTGATGTTTAAGGTTATAGATATAAATATCTGGAATCTCACGTGTTACAGGACAAGCGGACTACCACGTGCTGCAGCACAGAGTTGGAGGATCAGGTTGTAGTGCTTAAACTGACGTTTGTTCCCTCTGCAGCCATGGTCTATATCCTCCTTGCCTACCCCAGTGCCACATCAGATGGGGATGCAGGTTCTGACTAGAAAATATGGGACAACTACAATAAAGTTCAGAATGAACATTTATGAACCCCTTACTATGCGCCAGGAACTTTGAGTTAGCGGCTTTCAAATATTTTATCTTACCAAAACCAAATCCCTGTGAGAGCCTCATTTTACAGGCAAGAAAAAGGCTCAGAGAAGTCAAGTGACTTTCCCAGGGTCACACCTGCCCTTGACCCTTGCTCAGAGAAATAGAGCATTTGGTTCACAGTCCTACTGAAATCAGCTTTCTAACTGCAACCAACCATGACACACAGTTAATGACACTATCAGTTTCTGAGCTTAAATTCAGGATCCCTCAACAAAGCTTTACTAAGGGATCTCTCCCAGACCCATCCTCCAACTGTCCTGGGGACGTAAGCATGACAATTGCTTGTCTTAGCTAAGGTTTCTATGCTTCTGTTTTTTATAAAATGGGGAAGGCAATATCAGACTGTTTTCTACTTCCTGAGCTCATATCAAGAGCAAAAATAAGTTAGGTGGATGTGGCTAATTAAACAGAATGTCCATGTTGATGTCTTGTTTGATTCAGGCACAGGGAAATTGTTTTGGAGTATGAATTCTGAGCTGGCACAATGAGAAAAGGAATAGCAACTATGGTTGTATCATAAGTAAGAAAAGTGTTTCAAGCTCATAAAACATAAATGCTTAGTACACAATATCTCACTTTCATTTTCTTATTGTCCTCATTCAATTATTATTTTATCATGTTTTCTCATTTGCATCATCATAATATAGCTTATATCTTTTTGGAAAAAAAGATCAAGATTTTATTTTTTTAATTGTGACAGAGACTAGCTAAATGTTCAATAATTCCTTTAATGCTTCCTGAGAATTCAGGTAAACTACATTTCTCAGTATCCCACACAGTTAGTTTGGAGTTATGTGACCAATCCTGGTCAGTGGAATGAAGACAGGATGAGATAAATACCACTTTCAAGGCCTGGCCCTAAACCCTTGCATGATTATTTCTGCTCTCTCTGTTCTTCCACAGTGATCAAGGAATCCACAGATTGAAAGTAATGATATCAAAAAATGGAATGATCCACATCTACCTGCAGACTGTGATAAGTGCAAGAAATAAACTGTTCTTGTATTAAACATCGAGATTTAGATATTATTTTTTATAGCAGTTAGCATTGCTTATCCTGATGATACAGTAAGAAAATATATATTATTCTATCTTTTAAGACCGGGAAACAAAAGGTAGAAAAAAATAATTTTTGAAACCCTAGCAAATTATACAAACTTATAGGTCATTAAGTCCAAGGGAATGTTTCCAGTTCCAGGCAAAATTCCCAACATTGATGCACAATTATCTGAGTCGTACTGGATCCTACGGTAATCCTAGGTTTAACTTTTTGAGGAACCACCATACTACTTTCCACAGCTGTCGCACCACTTTGCATTCCCAGGAACAGTGCACCACGGTGGCAGTTTCTCTACATCCTCACCAACACCTGTTATTTTCTGTTTTTATGATAATAGCCAACGTAATGTAAGTGATATTTATTTTTATACATGTGTCCACTGTAATTAGTCTTTGTTAATTATGAAAGGTAAGAATAGAAGATTAAATTTGAAAGATAATATCTATATTTTTAAATAAATTTAAATTTTTATTAATGTTTCTCAGAACACTGTTTTATACTAAAAATTTAACACTAACACTAATGATTTTAGTGAACACAAAGTGATTAAGTATACTGTCACAGGCAAAGCCCATTAACAATTCCTGGGGGGGAAAAAATAGAATCTGGGTAATAAAGTCTAACCTTTTTTTCCTTTGGCTTAGTCTAGTTTCACTTGCTCACAGGATGCCGCACACAGAGGCCTCGCACCCGGCAGGCACTTCAGGGCAGAGTCCCTTGCGATAAACGGCGGCACTCCACCCTTCAGCTTCGCGGGCGTCCTGCACAAACACTACCGCTAGCCACTGCAATTCAAGATGGCGGCAGCAGGCCGTGCGCAGAGACGCCGCACCTGGCACTTCCAAGCCTGAGCAGCGCAGCTGCACCTGATCCAACGAGAAACCCGCCCCTCCCCCCGCCCAGATTCCTGTAAAGCAGCCCCTCCCATGGCCTGCTGGGGAGAACACGTGCTCTAGCTCGGTCTCATACCTCTCCAATTCTCTGATCAAAGAATAAAGCTTGCTTCCCTTTTCTCCTGAACCGAACTTGGTCTCATTCTATTGGCTCAGATGACACCAGGCAGGAGGACCCTTGTTGGGGACTGTCTGGGGAGGGTCGGTAACAATACTTTGTTATATGTTTAAACCTTAATTCAACATTTTGTGATTTCACTGAGTTTTAATGGCTGTCATCTGCAAAAAGTTCCTTGCACCGATATTTAGAGCCACATGGGAAAAACTGTATCATTGGTTGTAAATCCTGGAGTTTAATTTTCAATTTCATCTATCAATTTTCAATATTTTTCTGTTAAACTACCACTACTAGTGGTATTTTTTCATTTTTTCTGATACATCGGTTTTCTTGTAAATGAATCAGAAAGTATCAAATTTTTAAATTATTATCAAATAGTTTCAAAACTCACTAAAACTCTCGATTTGAAGGATGTTTTTTATCAGTTTAGATATGAGAAAATTTGTATGTGACGCATTTATGTTGTTTTTGACAATAGAATAACAATGGAACATTTCCAAACATCCAGGTTCAAAATGCGTTGTTCACAGCAGGAGTTTCTTTTGAAAAGCAATTACTTTCTCTTTCATTGTTAAAACATCACTTTAAACTTGAGGGATAGATTGTGTTTATATTTTCAAAAAATGCCTGCTGTGTAGCATACTACTGACAGCCACTTGTCATCAGAGAAGAAGATACCAAATTTGGAACACTTGCCTTTTTTTTGCTGTACGCGGGCCTCTCACTGTTGTGGCCTCTCCCGTTGCGGAGCACAGGCTCCGGACGCGCAGGCTCAGCGGCCATGGCTCACGGGCCCAGCCACTCCGCGGCATGTGGGATCTTCCCGGACTGGGGCACGAACCTGTGTCCCCTGCATCGGCAGGTGGACTCTCAACCACTGCGCCACCAGGGAAGCCCAACACTTGCCTTTTTGTTTAAAAAAGGCAAAATACATTTTTAAGTTAAACAACTCTTTAGTACTTTGCCATGAGAAATGTGGTGAAACTGTTATAGTACAGATTTCCACAGTCTCTTCCCATCTCACTACAAAATCCACTGTTTTATTTTGTTTCTGTAAAACTAAGTGCATCAGTACCTTCTGTATCGTGGAAAAGGCAATACTTCAGGATAGGATTGTAGTAAGTGAAAGAGTGAGCGATGTTGTCAAGCCCACTGCTTGGTGGGATTCCCATTGGTAACAAAGTACTAAAGTGACCACAAAATACTATCTCCCTCCTTCTATCCTTTGCAATGTGACCTTGGAATTTGACTTTGCAGCTTCTTGCATTGAGAGATAGACTATATCCCCTCCCTTTAAATCTGGGCAACCCTGTGACTTGTTTCAGCCAGTGGAATGTGGCAGGAACACCAGGATGCGAGTTTCAAATCTGGGCCTCTAGGCATCTCATGCTCCTACTCTTACACTTGAAATTCAGCCACCAGGTGATCAAGCAGGGGCTTCTTAGAAATACAGATCCTTGAGCCCCTTTCCCCAGAGATTCTAATTTATTGGGTCCGGAGGTCTATATTTTTATCAAGCATCAGAAGCAATTCTGACTCAGGAAATCTTCAGATAACACTTCAGAAACCCTGAGTCTTGGTTATGAAGCAGCCTCAACTCTAAGCATATTATAAGAATCAGAAAGTACATAAGAACTAGTGTTCACTCATAGTCTAAAATGTGTGTCACCTTTGTAGAATTCCTGGGTTTGACTCCAGTCCCAACTTTGCATTTACTAGATTTGTGATCTTAATTCCCCTAACCTCTCTGAGCTTCAGTTTACCTAGTTGTAAAATGGGAATTTTACCTAGCTCTTTAGTCTTTTGTAAAAATTAAATGTTGTATAAGCATTCAACACAGAACCTGGGTCACAGTAGATGTTCAACTGTTTATTATCCTTGATTCATTATTATATTGTCCTCTTTAAGTACCTACTCCTCCCAAAGGGCTAATGTGCATTTCTGGACAACACCAAATCCCTCAACGAAAACCCTGTCTCACACCAAGTCAGGCTCTGGAATCAGTCACACTTTGGTTCTTGTCCCCAACTCTACCTCTTATTAGCATGTGACCTTGAGACTTAAACGTAAGTCTCAGTTTTTGCATCTGTAAAACAGGGGCAAAGGTACTACCTTATACCATAAGGTTGTGAAGGTTAGAAGAGTTAATGTATGTAAAGCCCTTTGCCCAACGCCTGGCACATGGTAACCCATAGTAAGTGTTATCTATTAGGATTATTTCCTCAGGGCTCTGGGTTTTTTTTTTTTTTTTTTTTTTTTTTTTATGGCTGCGCCAGCCCTTAGTTGTGGCATGCAGAATCTTTGTTGAGGCATGTGGGATCTTTCGTTGTGGTGTGCGGGCTCTTTGTGGCAGCATGTGGTCTTCTCTCTAGTTGTGGCGTGCAGGCTCCAGAGCACGTGGGCTCTGTAGTTGTGGCACAAGGGCTCTCTAGTTGAGGCGCATGGGCTGTGAATTTGTGGCGCACAGGCTCTGTAGTTGTGGCGTGCAGGCTTAGTTGCCCCTCAGCATGTGGGATCTTAGTTCCCCAACCAGGGATCGAACCTGTGTCCCCTGCATTGGAAGACGGATTCTTTACCACTGGACCACCAGGGAAGTCCCCGGGCTCTTTCTCATACATCCTGAAACTCCAGTTAGGAAAAGACACCTGCATTTTTACAAGAAACAATCTAGAAACTCAGTGGTAAGGTCGCATCATCACAGGTGTTCTTAGTATATACAGGGAGTATCCTGTAACACGACAATATTGCTGGAGCGATTAGAGGGAGGGCCACCAGAGAAGAGGCAGAGGCCACTAGAGGTTTTCCTGAGGCACAGAACCTAAAAGCAGACACATCTGGTATTTGCAGCTGCCACAACAGGAATAAATTTGAATGATATTGTCAAAAGCTCACCTGTGAGTGAACAAATGATGTTAAAGCATATGTGGCCACCAAAGAACAGGTCAGACAGAGCTGCGAGGCCCAGGAGTTATTTGGGAAGATGTAAAGGCATCCTCTCTTCTCCACTGTTTCTTCCAACACAGGCCCTCCTAGCCCCTTGTCTGAAAAAACACAGCCCTTTTAACTGATCCCTCTGCAGTTCCTCCTCTCCACTCAGCACGCTGTGGCCAGGGTCATCTACTTGAAACCTGAAACCCTGCTTGCCTCATGTCACACTCCTGGGTAAAAACCTACAGCAGCTGATCCTGTTGGGTTCAACGGAAATGCTTCATTCTTACTGCAATCAGCTTCACCCCTCCACACGCATGAAATTCTTCTCATTAAGAGCATCAGTAATCCTCCAGCTGCCAGAGGTAGGGCAGCGTGATGCTCTCCTGAATATTCAGGGGCCTAGTTACGTGGTTTGGAGTCGTCAAAATTCCCCCAGGCCCTCACACCTTATACCTCATTTCAGTGCATCCTAGCCAGGATAAAACAAGACGCTTTAGTTTGTTTTAATTTGCATTAATAAGAAATCTAATCAGGAGTATGAAATGTACAGCGTGGGAATACTGTTAGTAATTATGTAGTACCTTTGTATGGTGCAGATGGAAACTAGACTTATCGTGGTGATCATTCTGAAATGTATAGAAATATCGAATTACTATGTTGTGTAACAGGGGCTAACACAGTGTTGTAGGGCAATTATACTTAAAAAACAAACAAATTCATAGAAAAAGAGATCAGATTGATAGTTACCAGAGGCAGGGAATAGGGGGAGAGGGAACTGGATGAAGGTGGTCGAAAGGTACAAACTTCCAGTTATAAGATAAAATAAGTTCTGGAGATATAATATACAACACGATAAATATAGTTAACACTGTTGTATGTTATATATGAAAGTTGTTAAGAGTAAATCCTAAGAGTTCACATCACAAGGAAAAAAATTATTTTTCTATTTTTTAAATTTTGTATCTATATGAGATGATGACGTACACTAAATTGTGGTAATCATTTCATTATGTATGTAAGTCAAATCATTATGTTGTACACCTTAAACTTACACAGTGCAGTATGTCAACTATATCTCAATAAAACTAGAAGGAACAACTTTTTAAAAAGAAAATCCGGGGCTTCCCTGGTGGCGCAGTGGTTGAGGGTCCGCCTGCCGATGCGGGGGATGCGGGTTCGTGCCCCGGTCCGGGAAGATCCCACGTGCCGCGGAGCGGCTGGGCCCGTGAGCCATGGCCGCTGAGCCTGCGTGTCCGGAGCTTGTGCTCCGCAACGGGAGAGGCCACAACAGTGAGGGGCCCGCGTACCGCAAAAAAAAAAAAAAAAGAAAATCCTAGGGACTTCCTTGGCAGTTCAGTGGTTAGGACTCCACACTTCCACTGAACGGGGGCACGTATTCCATCCCTGGTTGGGGAACTAAGATCCCACATGCTGCGAGGCATGGCCAAAAACAAAACAAAACAAAACAAACTTCAGGAAGCAATTTAAAAAATCTAGTATAGCTGAAAATTTTCCCATTTTTGTATTTTTCCACTGGTTATATTTTATTCTTTTTTTTTTTTGACAAGATTTTCTCTAACACTTTTCAATTGATTTCATTTTTAAGTTCCTGGAACTGGAAGCCCTGGTTATCATAAAAAGTCACTTGCTTAGACACACTGTAGGAATCTCCTATAATCATGTCACATAGTAAGTCCTTTCATAAGCCTGTCCTGTGGCTTACTTCAGGACTGGAGGGTGGGAATCTTCCACAAGTGACTCTTGGCAGCTGAAGCAGTAGTGAGATGTCTCTCATGGGAAGGGGATGCCCAGACTGAGTGAGGTGTGAGAGAGTTGCCTTGTGTTCCTCAGAGTATTAAGAAAACTTAAAAAAAAAAAAATACTGTAAACATTAAAGAGCTTGCCTAGAGGACTTTGGTGCTAAGCATTTTTCTGAGACTGAAGTGTTCTTTCTTCTCATATTAAAAACCTTTCCAGTGTGGCAGGACTGTCATGAAGAAAGAGAGGTGGAAATGCTGAGAGACTGGGAGACTAGCTTGGCCCTGAAGAGAAAAATGCCTGTATTGAGTTCCTGAAAGGGCAATGGGAAGCCTTACACCATGTGGGGCTACATCTGCTTATTTCCCTAGTGTTGGAGGGTCTTCTAAAGCAGGATTGATTTGGAGGAATCTGGAGATGTCCATAGGTACTCCGTATGCCTGTTAACTTTTCCTTCTTAAAAGTTAAAATCCGGGACTTCCTTGGTGATCCAGTGGTAAAGAATCCTCCTTATAATGCAGGGGACGCTGGTTTCATCCCTGGTCAGGGAACTAAGATCTCACATGCCACAGGGCAACTAAGCCCACGCGTCACAACTACTGAGCTGGCACACCTCAACTGGAGCCCATGTGCTGCAAACTACAGAGCCTACGCTCCCTGGAGCCTGTGCGCCACAACTGGGAAAGAGAGAACCTGCATGTCACAACTAGACAGAAGCCCGCACCCCACAATGAAGAGCCCATGCACCACGATGATAGATCGCGCATACCTCAACGAAGATCCAGCGTGACACAACTAAGACCTGACACAGCCAAAAATAAAATAAATACATATAAATAAATAAAAAGTTAAAATTTCATTTAATTGATTATAAGGTTTTCAAGTAAGGACCGTGGGCTATCTAGGGAGTATTTTGTCGTTTCCTGGATGGAGTCTTGTTGTGTGTGTGTGTGTGTTTCTTCATTTTTTGTTTTTTTATTAACTTTTTTTTAAAAAATAATTTTGAAGCAACCTAAATGTCCATCAACAGAGGGATGGATAAAGAAGATGTGGTGCAGGGCTTCTCTGGTGGTGCAGTGGTTGAGAGTCTGCCAGCCGATGCAGGGGACACGGGTTTGTGCCCCGGTCCGGGAAGATCCCACATGCCGCGGAGCGGCTGGGCCCGTGAGCCATGGCCGCTGAGCCTGCGCGTCCGGAGCCTGTGCTCCGCAATGGGAGAGGCCACAACAGTGAGAGGCCCGCGTACCGCAAAAAAAAAGAAGAAGATGTGGTACATATATACAGTGGAATATTAGCCATTTAAAGGAACAAAATTGGGTCATTTGTAGAGACACGGATGGACCTAGAGACTGTCATACAGAGTGAAATAAGTCAGAAAGAGAAAAACAAATATCGTATATTAACGCATATATGTAGAATCTAAAAAAAATGGGCATAGACGATCTTATTTACAAAGCAGAAGTAGAGAACAAATGTATGGATACCAAGGGGGAAGCGGGGGTGAGATGAATTGGGAGATTGGGATTGACATATATACACTACTATATATAAAACAGATAACTAATGAGAACCTACTGTATAGCACAGGGAACTCTACTCAATGCTCTGTGGTGACCTAAATGGGAAGGAAATCCGAAAAAGAGGGGATATATGTATACTTATAGCTGATTCACTTTGCTGTACAGTATAAACGAACATGATATTGTAAAGCAACTATACTCCAATAAAATTTTTTTAAAAATTATTCTGGGTGTACAGAAAAGTTGTCCAAATAATTTCCAAATACTCAGAGTCTCTACATGTTAACATTTTACTGCATTTGATTTCTCTGATTCCCCCTCCGCCTTTCCTGGATGGAGTCTTGAACCAAGCAAACCACGATCACCTGAAGAGGTAATCTAGGATCTGAGAAAAAATAAATTTTTTTTAATGTTCTATTGTTAGCGGTGGTCTCATTATATTCCTTAAAAAGATTATATGGACTCTTAGTATTTCAGGAATCCCTGAGAATTATTCATGGGAGAGCAAATAGGTTTTAACCTTTTAGCAAAGGGAAAAAGACTTATCAAAGCCCTAGTCAGGTAAGGACCATCCTTGATCCACCTCTGTCACAAGCTGCAAATTCTCAACATATTTCTCAAAATGTTCAAAGGACCAGGGCTTTACTAAGTGGTTCTCAACAATAACGTCTCCGTAAACCTCACTTTCTGGAGCTGATAGCCAAGACCAAAGCTTATTAAAGTCTTTAATTGGAATGTATATGCAAATCAAAACACGTTATAACTTTTAAACAAACCGATTCAAAAGAACTATCTACCTGAGCTTTTACACCACCAGATATCATACTTTAGGGTGCATAAGAATGACACAAAGCACATATTTAAATGTATATTCCTGGCTTCACCCAGCGATACTAACCCAGGTATCTTTAATAGATGGGTCAAAGCCACAATTTGAAAAACATTTCTTTAGACTTTTTCAAATACAGCAGAAATTGCTAAATACCATGCACCATATCTTGTTGCCGAGTCCGCCAAGGAAGCATTCTGAAGTCTGCCTACCAGACAGGAAAGAAGGAAATACCATGTGGCTAGCTGTGTCCTGTCTCTTTATAAGAAAAGCAAAGCCTCCACCCTAACAGAATTCCTCTTATGTCTTCTTGGCCCAAATTGGTCCCATGACCAATGATAGTTACGAGAGAGTCTGGAAGACACGTAGTGTCTACTTCAAAAGGGGAGGAAGCAAACATATGTTGAATACCTATTATATGGAAAGGTCTGCATCAAGTACTTCCACATTTTTTAAAAATCCCAGTTAACATAATACCCCAAAGTCCCTTGCTTTCACCACATCACCTCTGCTCTCTTTCAGAGTTATCACGGTAGACATTGTCATCACCCCAGTCCCTTTTCTAAAAAGACGGCCCTTTAAAAGTTTCCTTTTAATGTATTTTAATCACTCAAAACTGAGTTTCCAAGTTTGTCTCTAAGCTGTATTACATTTTCTTTTCTTGATTGAGGCCCTTTGTTCTCTTTTGTTTTTTTCTGGCAGTAAAAAAAAAATTTTTATGCAAGCTTTGAGCACAATACTTTTAATCCATTAGAGATATCAATAAAAGGAATCAAATCCCTTCCCAATGTTCCAAACCTAAGACTCTCGAAGCAGCTATTATGTGGTATATGGTGATTGTCCTGAGAGATTGGGAGATTAAAATTTTTCTTTCGTTCTCATTTTTTAAAAGGAAACTAAATGCAAAGAAAAATGTTAATACAATGCACAGGATACAAATTAAAACATGGAAGTCAGGAAATGCAAAGGTGAATGTTCTCATAGGAACCTCAGCTTATATGCCCTGAACACATGCATGATGATCTGTCGGCACTACACATTTTGTGTTTCCGCAGATAAACCTGATGTTCCTATCACCAATCACTGTGAATCTATAATTGCCTGGACAGTCATTGTAAGTATAAAAGTAAAAGATCTACTATTGGAACCACTGCTTATTAAAATTTGCATTTATTTTTATTCTCTGCCTTGTATGTATTTTAAAAATATACCTATTTGGATTCACAAATTTTTAGTTCCCATCACCAGAAGAAATACTGCTGGGGGACTTCCCTGGCGGTCCAGTGGTGAAGACTCTGCACTTCCACTGCAGGGAGCGAGGGTTTGATCTCTGGTCGGGGAACTAAGACCCCACATGCTGCACGGTGCGGCAAAAAAGTTAAAAAAAAAAAAAAAAGAAGAAGAAGAAAGAAGAAATGTTTTGGGATCAACATGATGCTAAAAACTCTGTTCTAGTAATCACAGGATTCCTATAAGAGGGAGGCAGGAGAATCAGAGTCAAAGAGAGAGAGAGAATCAGAAGATGCTACACTGCTGGCTTTGAAGAAGGAAGAGGAGGCCACTAGCTGAGGAATGGCGG
>NW_006779050.1:1796491-1797569 GCF_000442215.2 Lipotes vexillifer | reverse complement strand
GAGGAATGCCGGTGGCCTCCAGAAGGTGGAAAAAGCAAGGAAACATATTCTCACCTAAAGTCTTCAGAAGAAATGCAGCCCTGCTGGATGCATTGATTTTAGCCCATGAGACTAATTTTGGACTTCCAACCTCCAAAACTATAAGATAATAAATGTGTGTTGTTTTAAGAAAAAAAAACATATAATACAGTATTGATACTAGGTATAAAATAAGTAACTAATGAGAACCTACTGTACAGCCCAGGGAACTCTACTCAATGCTCTGTGGTGACCTAAATGGGAAGGAAATCCAAAAAAAGAGGAGATATATGTATACATATAGCTGATTCACTTTGCTGTACAGTAGAAACTAACACAACATTGTAAAGCAACTATACTCCAATAAAAATTTTTTAAAAAAAAGAAATAAAATAAAATAAACACTGTTTTATTCAGTAAACAGTTCAATCAACATAGCTCCAAATCGAGTCAGACTGCATGTCTGACACTTAATTGAATTATTTTACTATTACATGTTACTATCAGAAGCATCCAATCTCACTCCCATGATAGGAGGCAGTTGAGCATGTACCACTCTGATTTCTCTGACTTTGCAGGTTAAACCTGCTGAGGGTCTGGGTCTCTTCCCCGTTGCCATCTCACTCCCATCCAAGCTGAAGAAGGGAATAGAAGGGTGAGCTACACAGACTAAATATTGAGTGTATTGCTCCATTCCCCAAGTCTGTCCCCTTCTTTTAGTAGGAACCCTGCTGTAGAAGTAATTGTCAGCTTAGAGCAGGGGTCGGCAAACTCTTCCTGTGAAGGGCCAGATGAAAAGCATTTTTAGCTTTTCAGGCCATAGGGTGCCTGTCCCAACTACTCACCTCTGCTGCTGGAGCACAAAGCAGCCTCAGACAATACTTAAACGTGTGTAGCTATGTTCCAACACAACTTTATTTACAAAAACGGACAGCAAGCCGGATCACCGTTTGCCAACTCCTGGTCTAGAGAACTCTGCTTCTGTTTTTTTCTTATTTTATCAAGGATATATTCTGTTTTATAGCTCTGTAACTCAACACTTTTTTTTTTTTTTTTTTTT
>NW_006779050.1:1703435-1796256 GCF_000442215.2 Lipotes vexillifer | reverse complement strand
CCCGCGTCTCCTGCATCGGCAGGCGGACCCTCAAGCACTGCGCCACCAGGGAAGCCCAACACTTTTTTTTTTATATACAGTGTTGCCTAATTCTGTTTTATCTTGCCATTGCTGTTTTAATTGGTTCTACCATTTATCTTTCTAATCATAAAGCTTCTAGGTGCTACTCCAGTTTCCCTTCTTTTTTTTACCTTTACCACAACCCAAATTTCCCCAGCCATCATCAGCTGGTGAGTACAATTGATACATGGGCTGTAATGCCTGTATTAATTAGTTATTGCTGTATAACAAAGCACCCCAAAACTCAGTGGCTTAAAAACAACTACTATTATTTTTCCTGAGTCTTTGGGTCATATCATTATCTTGCCTTTTTAGTACTTGTTATTCCAAATGAATGGATAAAATTATTGTAATTCCCCCCCTAAAAGAATTCATTGAGCTTTTAATTGACTCAAAATCATGAATTTTAGGAAAACTGACATTTTTATGCTATTAAGCCTTTTCACCTGGGACCAAGGTATACTGTTCCACTTTTTTAGACCTTGCTTTTATGTCTTTTCATAAAATTTTATAGTTTTACTCAAGTAGACCGTTTCTTTTCTTCTTAATTCTGTTCCTAAGTATTTTACAGGTTGTGTGACTGTCATTGTTGGGATACTGTTGGTTTACAAACTTAGGAATTTCCCCAGTGAAATCTGGAAACAGCTCCTGAACACAGAGGGCAGGGAGAAAAGAAAGCAGCAGCCACTCCAGATGCCTAGGCGGCAGTTTTAATAAGCAAGGGAACTTACAAGGCTTGTCTCCTAAGGCTGCAAAATGAGTACATCTCTACACCCACCCATCAGAATCTTGAGTTTGTACAGCAGCCTTAACAGGGTTCAGCCCCACGTACCATCCAGATGGTCTCAACAACACATCATCTCTCAAGGCTGCATCCTTGAAATGGCTCTGGCTGTGGGAATGGTGAGCGGAATGTACATTCCATGGATGGAGAGTGATGAGGAATCTCTGATTGCCTGAGTCCAGTTCGCAGGTCAACGGGCAGTCACGTCCTTTTGATGACCTCTGCAACAGACATTTTCACCTGTAGTCAATGATTGTTAATACAGATTTTGATTTTGGCAAATTTATGTGACTTTGGTTTTTGCACATTTCTCTTATACTCAACCTCTACCAAAGTTAACTTTTAATGTTAATTTCTCTTCTAACAAAATTATATTGTTAATTTCTACTGCAATTCTTTGAAAAAAATTTTTCTTCTACTTTCTTAATATTTCTTACTATGCCAGTTATTGTTATAAGCATTAAACAAAATAATACATGTAAAGCACTTAGCACAGTGTCTGGCAAATAAAATAGTAAGCACTTAGCAAATGTTAGCTATTCTGACTTTGATTATGTTTATTCAAGATAAATTTAAATTTTATACTATTCTTTACTCATTATCCTACTCTTAGCTATGAGATCTTTTGACTATATAAACAGGAAAAAAAAATCCCTGTGTGGAAAACTCTGGGAAACAGTATACTATTTTGTATTTCATATTCCTAGTACCTTTATTCCTGTTATGTCCATAGAAGATACAAATAATTTTCTAGTACGTGAAACATCACTTACAGTTCAATTCTACAAGTTAAATATATTTAAGAATGCTTTGATCAGAGGCGTCAACAAGCTGAACTTTTAAATGGAAAGTGTAACACTTGTGAAATGCAGCTTTAATATAGGTAATGACCACATTAATTAAGGCAGGCCTTCTCCAGTAAACTTAATGTTGAGAATAAACTACCTTTCTAATCTTGATCTTCCTCTCGATGATGCTTTCCCAAAGTACTATCATTTTTTCATAGGATTAGTCTATGCTTGCTTTAGGCAAATGTGTATATTTTTCCGCTTTTTCTCTTTGCAAAAATGTACTAGTTTTCTTAATCTAGAAAACACAGGAGAAGTTGGACACAGGGAAAAATTGACAGGAAAGTATGGCTGAAACAGGGATACTGTGTCTGCCTTTAGATTTGTATCTAACATATACCTGTATTTAGTCACTTTGCTCAGTGGGCTAGAGAATGGTTTTACGAAGCAAAGATTACAAGGTATAGTCTCATAAATATTGATATCACTGTGTTTCCTGGCCAAAAGACTACATCTTTAAATAAAATAATAATAATAAAGGAGCAGTGCTTTACAAGCATTACCTCATATAATTCCTGACTATAACCTTTGGTCCACAGATAAGGAAATCAAGGCCTCATGAAGCTGAAGGTCACATAATCGACAAGGAATTGGTCAAGTTTGACTTCAGAGCCTGAATTCTTAACCACAAAACTATACTTTCTCTTTTACGCTTGTGCTTCTGTTTAAGTCTAAATGGCTCCTAAATAAACTTTTTTTACTCAAAACTCTCTAATGACTGCAAATGCCCACTAGAATTGCCCACAACGTATCAAAAGTCATATTGCTATAACTGCACCTATGTACGACATATAGATCACACAAAATAGCACTAGCCACACACTGAGGTTCAAAGTCATTCGGGGCAGGCTCTGGGCAGCCAGGCGGTGAACCAGTCATGGGTCAGACATAACTCAGTCTCTCCTTCGCTTGGCTTTTTTTTCTTGAGGACCTGATTGTGCAGCAAGGCCCCAGTTTACTTTTAACAGATAATTACTTTCTCTTGGGCAACAGAAGTGGTTATGCTCTCCGAGAGAACAGACACTTTTCAAAGAGGACAAGCCAGAGCTCTTGGAAGAAAAGCAGAGAGGGAGTCGGTGTTCTAATTCATTTCAGTGGAGAGGTTTTCCTGTTCTTTTCCTTTTTTAAATTGAAGTATAGTTGATTTATAATTTTCAGGTGTACAGCAAAGTAATTCAGTTTTATATATCTATATCTGTGTATGTTTTTTTTCAATTTTCCAGATCCTTTTCCATTAGAGATTATTATAAGATATTGAATATAGTTCCCTGTGCTATACAGTAGGTCCTTGTTGTTTACCTATTTTATATATAGGAGAGTGTATCTGTTAATCCCAGATTCCCAATTTATTCCCCCCCCCCTTCCTCTTTGGTAACCGTAATTTCTTTTCCTAACAAAGGCAGATCATTATAGATGCTCAGTGCTGATGCAGTTCTGGGAAATAAAGGTCCATGATGAGATTTTTCATGTTTCTAATTTCAGTTCTTCAAATCTAGGCCCTAAACTCTAGTGCCATTTTCCTGAGGATCTGTTGAAACAGGAAGTTAGGAAAAAGAGGTTCCAATCTCAACACACCCCTGGCTCAATTATAGTCCTCAAGTACTTACCTTTAGGGAGGCCAGCTTTTACCTTAGTCCAGAAAAGACTGACCGAGAGTTAGGAGGGCAGAATGTGTTTTGCACAACTTATATATAATTATATTCAGGACAAGACTGTGTGGAGGAGGAAATGGAATCCGCAGAAATACAAAGAGGCTTATAGGCCCTCTAAGAAATAGAGCCCACACATAAAAGAAGCCCGGTCGGCACATACTTCCTTACTTTGTGAGCCAACTCACCCCTGGATACATATGTGCTAATAAAAATATACCATATGTGGGAAGCATGACTTCTGAATTTTTCCTGATAAGGTATTTAAATGCTAACTTCCAAGATATGGACATAATTGTTCCCCTCTTGGATGGAAATGAAACTCAAATATGTGGTCTTGATTATCAGAGTGGAATACAGAATTGACAGATTTAAAACATTATATTTCTGCCAAAACATTATATTTCTGCACTTTCCTTTCCTCCTTCTTTTTAAAAAAATAATTATTTTTCCATTCATTTTTCCAGCTGATGGATAGATAAAAATGGCATTCAGATTTCCAAGACCACTTGGCAGTAGAGGTTTGGTGTAAGGGGTGAAGGTTTTAAAGATTGGTTTGGGGTCATTTTTATGAGCTGGGAAAGAAAAATAAAATTTCTACATATTTCCTATTTGTAGATTAAAGACACACATACCAACCTGTGGACTGGTAGAAATCACTGGGTACTTTTATTTTCTTCTCCGTCTCTCTAAAACACACAAGTGGGTGGCCAATCCCAAGAGCAGAGGGGCTTAGAATCATGTTCTCATCATGTCCCACTCCGGTGGGTTGAGGACAAGGGGCACTATGGGACTAAGAAAGGACAATTACGTGACAGAACACAAAGCTCCTTTTTCGACCACATTTCACCCTGATGCTGTTGATTTCTGTTCTAAACGTTCTCAGCTTGATTTTATGAGTATATTTTTGTAATTTTAGAAGGGTAAGTTTTCTGAGTGCTAAGTATTAAAATTTTTTCTCTATATTTAAACTTTAAAAATATGCTAACAGGGACTCCCCTGGTGGCACAGTGGTTAAGAATCTGCCTGCCAATGCAGGGGACACGGGTTCGAGCCCCGGTCCGGGAAGATCCCACATGCCGCGGAGCAACTAAGCCCGTGCGCCACAACTACTGAGCCCACGTGCCTAGAGCCCGTGCTCCACAAGAGAAGCCAGCGCAATGAGAAGCCCGCGCGACGAAGAGTAGCCCCCCACTCGCCGCAACTAGAGAGAGCCCTCGTGCAGCAACAAAGACCCAACGCAGCCAAAAATTTTAAATTAATAAAATATGCTAACAGTAAAAATCACCTTGAACTTAGCAGTATCAAGATTTTAATGTGAAGTATACATTTTTTTCACATCACCTGTTACAATCAGGTTCTTGGCAAACAACAGAAACTCCAGATAATTTAGGCAGCAAAGGAATATATGGGGAGGCTGTTGGGTCTCTTACAGAATTGATGGAAAATGCAAGAGAATGAGGCTTGGAAAATGGTCAGGAACGAAAGGAGGTGAGTGGCAGAGGACTCAGCCAAAGTCATGCCCTGGAATATTCAAGATCGGGTACTACTTTTGCACAGGAGACCCCCACTGCCACGAGCACCACCACCACTGCCCCCAGAAACTTGACTCTGTCGCTGCCACCATGAAAGCACAACTAACTCATTCTGTCCTTACATCTTTGCATCATTTCTACACATTCAACACTTAAGGTTGGAGTTTTTGAATTAGCTGAGCTGAAGTGCTATGTCACACCTTAGCTGTCTGTGGTTGGAGAGCCTCTCTGCAATCTTTCAACCTTTATATATTCATAAAAATTGAAGATTTATACAAGATTTATATAAAGGAGATCTCCCTAAAAGAGATCTAGATAATGTGTAACCAAAAAGTTCATATCAACTATCACCTCTAATTCTTCCCATCAACGTATGCATTCATATACTTTTTACATTGTCCACTAATGAATATTTTCATTCAGTATCCACTAGTGAATAAGTCCAGCCACTAGAAACTTTTACTCATATTCTCCATTTTTTTCTATTTATCAACTGTCTAATTGATTCCCTCAGTGATCTGCTTTTACTTTGTTTTCGTTTTTCCTTCTGTTTCTTTTCCTAGTGGTATTTTATTCCCATTTGCCTTAATGACAATACACTATCTCTGTGTATAATCTGCCATGTCTTTGTAATGCTGAATTTTCAAGGCCAGATCATGCAAGATTATTTCATCGTAGGAAATATGACTGCAAATCAAAAATGCTGGCATCTCAACCAAAATTAAATATCCAGCCCCTAAATAAGCATCTCCTCTTGAATATTCTACTTGAGGATATACTACAAGAGCAAACTTGATATGCTGCCCGCCCCCTGCCATGAACTAACCTCCCTCTATCATGTCTCTATTACTAGTACCACCATCTTAGGTATTTAAGAATATCAGAGAGTTACTTGGGGAAACAGGTTGAGTTTTTGGATGGAATGAGAATGCATTATTATTTTCCCACTTAAAAATTCACTATGAAACAGTGCTTGGAACTAATTATTATCAATAGATTCCAGTAATGAAAGACGCCTGACGCCTGTATTTTCCCTTCCCCATCAGAAATTTCTTCACAAGAAGGATAAAGTATGTGTAAACAAAACAATATTTTTAAAAAGTCACATAAATAAGAAGCCAAAAAGTTTAATTTTATTGAATAAAGTTCGTTCAGGGCTTACATAGATATTAATATACTTTAGATTATAACAGTTGAGAGATCAATAGCTGATGGGAAGGAAGGAAGCAAGCAGTTTGTACTTTCAATGCAGAAAAAAAAAAATCTAAATGCTGCAGACGTCTTGTAAAATTCCCAAAACAAGGTCTAGCCAAGTTTATTGTTTAGTGGATTTTTTCTTCTTTTTTCAAGAGATGAAAAGTGAGATTCAATGTGTATACTATTGGTTACTGATATAACAGCTTGAAAAAATCATGAGACAGAAGCATAAATATATTACAAAAAGACTGTATTGTAGGAATATTTAACTATAGTAAGTGGAAAAGATACATTAAAACCAGGAGTGTGTTACACTAGTTCAGAACAGAACTCATAAGGCAGACCAAAACTGATGCTAGTTAAGGAAAAGGGTCTGTTTTTAGGAAGCATGTCCATACAGATGCCACCACAAAGAAATGCCAACAGTAACTACATGGTCCCCTTTTGTTACTCAGCGAGGTGTCAAAGGTGAAATGACTGGGTTAACAGCTTAAGCTTTCTCCAAGGATTTGTAGTATTCCATCAGCACGGTCCAGGCCTTGGGAGCCATGAAACCTTCAGGAGGTTTCTGGCCTTCTCGGGCAAGTTTGCGCATTCGTGTTCCTGAAATAAATTCAAAGTCTTCATGGCTGAAAGGGAGAGTCAAAAAAGAAAAATGTTTCACATTTTTAAAAACTTAGTTATAGTGAAATTTTAAAAAAAGCATTCGTTCCTTCTATTCATGGAAGACAAGCTTAATGAAAAAAATATCTGGATGAAATGTACTACTTATGAATATCAACCTGATTTTAAGTTTGTCATTGAGCAAAAAACACCACACTATCAAAACTTACCAAAAAAAAAACAACAAAAATACAATAATGATCCCTCAGGATGCCCTTTTATAGACATACCCATTTCCCTCCCTCCTCCCCAACCCCTGGCAACTAATAATTTAGAAATAGAAATTTTTTCTTTTAGAAAAACATGTAATTTAGGTGCACATATTGAAAACTTTTTAGGAAGTCTGAATCTGGAAAGCTAAATGCATTTTGGAACATTAAGAGAAAAACTGGAACTTAAAAAATAACAATGGCACATAAGTAGCAATAATTAATATTATTCCATTGATAAGCTATTACACAAAGGTAGTGTTAGTTCTTTTCACCTTCACACCTACAAAAACACACAAAAGCCCTTAGACCATTAAGCACAGAGCACCTATGGCTATGACACATACCGTCTATCGGTAATTTCAACCTCTTCTCTCAAACAAGGGAACCGACTAGATAGCAGACCCAAGAACAGAGCAAGAGTTCTGGGTCACTCAAGCCACCAGATCACATCCCCTGTTTACTCCTAGTCAGCGACTGTATGTTCCATCCCCACTTGGCGATTTGAGTGAAATCATAAACTGCGAGTGCCCCTTGTTTCTAGAGGTATGCCAGGTACATTTTAGCTAATAATCACACTTCTAGGAATCTACGTAAAGGAAATAATCAGAGATGCCAACGAACATTATGCATAAAGACAGCTGTCTGAAAACTGTTTTATGATAGTAAAAACGTCGTAAATAATCTAACAGTTGAAGGTCTAAGTAAATTGTGGTACAGTCCTGAGCAGAATTACATAATCATTAAAGTATAGTTAAAGATCGGGTAAAATGTTCACAATGTAATAATGGGAAGTGAAATAATCAGGACGCAGAACTTTATATACAATATATACCAATGCAATTTTGTTAAAATAAGGGGGTGCGGGGAGGAGACGATCATAAAGAAATACACCCGAACGTTAACAGTGGTGATTTCTACGAAGTGGCATCACAGGTGCTTTTCGTTTTGTCATGATTTTTTCTGCAGTTTCCTACGATGATACTTCTACAATATCATCAATATCAAAATAAAATTTAAAACAATATATTATCAATAAGACCTTACTTTTAAAATCTCTATCCAAAAGTGATTTAAATAATTTTAAATAATGTGACCTTTAACGGATCTGAAACCTCAATCATTTAGAACACTGCCCTGATGACAGCAGATAAACAGGATGCTGACATAGCATTACACTCCCTATTCTGGCCCAACAGGAGTTACCATGGCTATTAATTCACCCCTAAAGGACAGACATCAGCAGCAAACAGTATATCTGAACAGTGCTGGGACATACCGCATATTCAGTCAATAACGACCAGTGATCAAGTACTTTATTAGCTTTCTAACTAGGAACTCAATAAATATTTGGTGAAATATGAATGAAAAGGTATATGTACAGAAAATTTTTATTCAATATAGAACCATTTAGAGTCTTATACAAGTCATTAGTCTCCATCCATCCTCTGGCCAAAAAAGGGCAAGAAGGGCTTTCTGATTGCTGTGGTTCATCTGAGCTCCTTATATATTCCCTTTCCTCTAAATCTGGACTATTCCCACTAGAGGTTTCTCATGCCCCTTCATAACCTCTTCAATAGTCATCTTCCGATCTAGCTTCTCTCTTGACCTTGCTCACCTCCACTTTATTTGGGGGGACCTGGTTCACTTAGTCTATCTGTGAGCTCTTGGGTTGTCCACCTGGTAGGACTGAGCTCCAGACCAAGGAAGAATTATTGTGATTTCCTCATGATCCAGTGTGCCCCAGTTTCTGGCCTCTCCTGCTTTTCTAATTTGCATTGTCTGTGTGCTCAATGACCCGACTGCTCACTGGTCTTCTGAACATTGGACTTGGTCATATTATCACCAGCCTCTACGTATCTTCCATCTGGCCTGTCCTTAGGCCTGCCCACTATCTGTTAGTTCCTAATATCAACTTGACTCTTGGTCCTGGATCTAGGTTTCCCTCTCATATTTGCTGCTGTCCCTAATTCTGGCCTCTCCAACTCCCCAGTGAGGTACCCAGACTTTAATGAATGTCCTACCCCACTCTGAAACACCTAAGAGTCTGAGAGTTTTATTCTGGAATGCTACACATATAGGATAAGAATATAAAAAAGTGGGCTTCCGTGGTGGCGCAGTGGTTGAGAGTCCGCCTGCCGATGCAGGGGACACAGGTTCGTGCCCAAACTTGTGGATAAAGAATTTTCTAACTTAATGATAACATGAAAAATTCACCAGAAATTTTAATTTTTTTTTTTTTTATAGTGTGCTCGGGGCACACTATCACCTATTCTGCCTTTTATTAATTTTATTTATTTATTTTTGCTGTGTTGAGTCTTCGTTTCTGTGCGAGGGCTTTCTCTAGTTGTGGCAAGTGGGGGCCACCCTTCATCGCGGTGCGCGGGCCTCTCACTCGTGGCCTCTCTTGTTGTGGAGCACAGGCTCCAGACGCTCAGGCTCAGTAGTTGTGGCTCACGGGCCTAGTTGCTCCGTGGCATGTGGGATCCTCCCAGACCAGGGCTCGAACCCGTGTCCCCTAGCATTAGCAGGCAGATTCTCAACCACTGCGCCACCAGGGAAGCCCAACGTTAATGCTTTTTAATCCCATCTCTTGCTATTAAGCAGAAGTCAGTACTTCCTTAACTCAGGCATGTGACACCTTCCCCTAGTCACCTGTCCGCTCTTCTATTCCCTGCACTACCAGAAAGACAGGAAGATATACATTCAACTCGATATTTCAACAGCTCTCATCTTCTTAGGTAAAACATCTTTTAAATGTCTGCTCACATTTTCAAAGATGACCGAAGAAAAGGAAAGTTTAACAGATATTGCTCCAAAGCAAGATGGATTCAAGTAGTTTAAATCTAGGGAGTATCTCCCACTTCTATCATGTGTTCAATGTGCAAGAAAAGTCAAATCTACTGTAATAGCCTGGCCCATGCAGAAGTGTTGGTTACAATAGTTCAAATATGAAGTAAGCTATCATCTTTCTCTTACATAAATGACTACAAACTTAAGGGGAGAAAAAGAAATTGACTGCATGTGAGATGGGTCTAGGAAAAAAGCAAGACTATAAGAGGAGATTTCCAAAAAATTCAGGAAAGGTTGGGGTTAGAAACGTAATTTTTAAATTTATCAACACTAAAATGAAAACCCAGTTTGAGAAAATGGATAAGCTCTCCAAGAAAGAAGACTTGCCAAAAGGGAAAGCATCTGTCGAAAGAGTAAGAAGAAAACCAAGATGATTATATGCAGGTCATGGAAAAAGAAAAAATTTTAATGTGAAGGCCAGAGAGGGGCTAAGGAAGATGACCATGGAGGGCGGAAAAATCCACTGGATAAACGAATCAGAATTTAAATTTTCTTTAATCAAGGAGTTTCAGTGGATGATGAAGGAAAGAGATGGAAGGGTAAAGTGGCAGAGACACACAGTGGAGAAAAGATTTTTTTTTTTTTTTTTACAAGAAAAGGGAGGTCTTAGCATGTGTATAGGCAGAAGAAAATAAGTGGCATAGAATGAGAAAAGGGAGGAGGATGAAAGCCAGGAGACGGTAACACGAAAGAAATGAAAGATGGAGAAGTCTGGGATGAAGAACACAGAGAAAGGAGCTCTGACAAGGAGGGTGAAAAATGAAGAAAAGAAGAAATAGTGATGACGTGGAGTTAGAAAAAGATGAGGCGGTTAATGCAAGATGGTCTCAACCTTCTCAATAAAAATGTAAGGTTGTCTCCTGTGGGTAAACAGAACCTGTGTGGGAATGAACTGATAACAGGATCCATCAACACAGTTTGGTGACTATCTCTAGGCTAGAGAGGTTACCCCTCAGGGCAGGGCTCAGCAAAGCAGCATCTGGAGAGGAAGTCAAGGGTGTGGAGGGGTCCAGATCTCTCCAATTGCATCTAAAAAACCCTCATTCCAACCTGATGGAAAACTGGTTAGCTCAGCTGACAAATATTGCTTGAATGTTTTAGTTCCTTAGGAGGGTCACTTATCAATTCCCTAAATAAGTGTCATTAAGGAAAATTATGACCGTCGATCTTTCTGGCCATGTCAATTTAAAATTTTGAATTCAGAAAGGAAACCCTGTGTCCCATGCATAAAGTACCTGTTCCTGATGGGGCAATGAAAAAGACACGAGGGAGCAGGTTGTAGAATGACTCTGTCCTGACTTTGTGATTAAAGGAAAAAAGCCAGACCAATTAAAGTCCTTTCTTTCCTCAGAATGCCAAACAGTCTGAAACCCAGAAGTCTGCTTGCATTCCTTCTGAAATTGAATTTTAAAACCAAAGTCCCTGGGTACCTCTTTTCCTGACACTATTTCACACTCCATCTGCCCCGCATGCCACAAGCATTTCTTCAACACATGAAACGGGAGTTTCTGCTGCCACATGCTGGTGGTTCCACTCCACCCTGGCTACGGAAAACACATTTATTTCCCTCTGCCTCAGACTTGTATTTCTATCCCTCACATGAGGATTTTACTTTTTATCAGAAGTCAGGTGCAAGGAGTTGACACTAGAGTCACTATCTGTAATCTAATCACAGTTTTCACAATTACATCTTTAAATGGATAGCATTTTACAGAAAAAAATAAATCAAGTAAAAACTGAGGCATCTGTGGAATGCTCTAAAACTAGCTCTGAACTTTACCTGTGAGTAATCGGGAATCTGGCAGAAGCAGAAAAGGCTACTAAACCTTAGTCTTTCACTACAAAGCAACTCTAGCTAGTCCATCTAATTACACTCGTTGACCCATCTCCATGGCACCTGAAAAAGGAAATGCAAGTCTGTTTTTTTTCTTCCTTCCCTTTTCAAAACCACTTGGTCACAGATTCTTACAATCCACAGCTGACAGAACGCCTCCTCTTAAAACACACACACACACCAAAAAACAAAAAACAAACAAAAAGAAACAACTGAAGGGGAAGGGGTTAGAACGCAAGGACAGAAAGAGCACACCATCCAGCAGACTATGTGGGACCCTGTGGGTCCAGCATCTTGTCCCATGTGGGACACACAACTACATATGGCCAGCATCTTGCCCAACTGCAAAGTACAACAGCTCTTGGCCACTTGTTGAAGATTTTAATTCTTTACAAATATCTGCTGTCTCTCAGTCCACATATGTGGCCATCAGAGCCACCAGCACAAGCTGTTCAGACAAGAAGCTGGGGTCAGCCCAGGGGCCTTCAATTTTATCTTTCAGAAGTTCATATTCAATTAGACCAGCTTTTTAAAAAATACTAATTAGATGATAAGCAATCAGAGACGCAAAGGGGAGCTTCTTCTCTGATAGAACTAAAAATAATGCTAGTAACTTATAAGTGAATCTAATTAACTATTTGGGGGCTAACTACCTTTCATTTAACTCGAAAGAAACTCATATATAATGCAGTATACATAAAAACACTAAGAATTCTCTTCAAATACAAATCATCTGTTCAAAACCAGATAATTAGTTAGTTATGGCTTTCTTTCCAGGAGCCAAAAAGCATGGCATCATGCATGACAAATGTAACAATTTTTGTTTCCAAACCAAAGACCAACAGAAATACATGAAAAATTTAATTGTCTCGAACTAATTTATCAAAATCCTTAATTCATCATGTTTTCCTCCCCTCAAAAATCTTATAAATAAAAGCTAGAGAACAGCTCCTATCAGACATTCAGTCAAACAAGAAGTTTCCAGGGAATGCCTACTCATCTTTCTTCCAATCCCCCTGTTGCAAGCTACCTAAACCTACACCATCATTTCATTAATTCTTGCCTGCACTAATGCACACCTTCACACTGACTTCCCTCCCATATTTCTCTTTTCTATACTGCTAGGTCATTTCCATACTTTTACGTGCCACGTAGTAGTTTCAAACTTGTTTTGGTTTTAATAAACACTGCAAGTATAGTTACTGTGTAATCCATGTCTGGTAATTCTAGTATGTGAAGTCTCTGCAGGTCTGCTTGTGCCAACTGTAGTTTCCCTTTTTGTTTTTTTCCTTGCTTTGGTGCTATGTTTCCTTGTACACTTTACCATTTTTTACTTAAGCTGTTCATTACACTTGTATAATTATTTGTGGGAATAAACTGAGGTCTAGGACAAAGGAGTAATGCTCTAGCGACAGTCTACATTTGCTTCTGCTGAATATTTAGGGGCATGCCCAGTTAAGAACCACCAAAAACTAATTTCATGGCTTGAGGGCTTTTCGGTTGTTTATCTGTTTTGTTTTGATACAACCCGGGTAGTATGAGTTTGGCCCATGTGAACAGTTCTGAGCTTTGAAGCCTCAAGCTCAGGGCTGTGCTCAGTCTCCTGGGGTAGGGGAATGGGTGGGGTTCACTTCAGATTCTCTCTTAACTACCTACGGTGGGAGGGAGCATCAGCTTAATGGGAGCGTCTCCTGTTGGGACTCCCCACCTCGGGCAAGACCATGGGAATCAGCACTCAAATCTGCTAGGTCAACCAGGACAAAAGCAACTTCAACACTCAACCTACCTGAAGTTCTAACCTTCATTTAGTGGCTTAACCTCACAGTTCTTATCATCTTATCAGCACCACAATACTTTTATGAAAACGTTTTCCTTTATCCAGAATTTTTAGTTAATTTCTCAGGAGAATCAACCTGTATAATCCAACTTACCTAATTACCAAAAACCTGAACTTCCTAATATTTAATGTACATGGTAACAACACACTAACTTTTCAAAATCTATTCCAGTTTGTACCTTTCAAAGAGCTGCCTCATCTCGTCCCCGTCTCATCGTCCGCCTTTCACTCTTTTCCAGCCCACCCTGGCCTTCTTCCCAAACCCTCTGAGTCTATCTCACCTCAGCACCTTTGCATGCACTTATCCCTTTGTCCAGAATGCTATTACCTCCTTCTTTACCAAGCGAATGCCTTACTCATCTTTTGGAGCTCAGCTCAAATGTCTCTTGCTCCAGGAACCCATCCCTGATAACCCAGACTTGGTCACACAAGTGCTAGCAGAGCTTCCCACAAGTCTTCTGCAAAGCACATGCCATCCTTAAGTGGTTTACTGTCTGTCTTCTCTAGAATGTAAGTCCTATGAAGGCAACAACAATATCTGCTTTTTCCAACCACAGTGCCCACATTTAGCAATGACATGTACGTAGTAAAGACTCAACAAATAGTTAATAAATGAATAAAGCATAGCAAAGTTGGAAAGTTTTATACTAATTTCAATGTAACATGTTGACTTTAAAACAAGACACAGCATATATAAAGTATATAAATTGACTTTCAAAAATATACATAGTATTATGTCCCTAATTATGATTAAAATGTACAGTAAGAAAAGACAATGCAACAGATTTTAAATTAGACCTTATCAGTTAATGGTTATGCAATAACCCCCTGCAATAAAATATGTGCAAAATCTACAAACACAGGACAAGATTCACTGGCAAGTTCATGCAGTTACAGTCAGACTTCTAAAAGTTTTTAAAAGAAACATCAAAATTAATAAGTGGAATTTATTTAATGAATGGAAAAGACAGTTCCCCAGTACTCTAACAGAAATATTTATGTATGGCAAAGACTACATAGCAAGAAAGAAAAAGAAAAGAATTCACACAAGAAATATTTCAGGGGTCAATATGACAAGACCTGGATGTGAAGAGTGAGGTGGAAGGATAAAGGACTTCAAGATTCTACACAACGGGGAGAACAAGTAACTAAGGAAATTTAAGACTTGGAGATATATGAGGGGGAAGGTAAAGTTGCTTCTGGGCATTTTAAATAATAACAAGAAATCTAAGCAGAAAACACCCATTAGCGTGGTAGATAGAATTCTAAGATGGCCTTCATGACCTTCACCCCATGGTGTTACTACCATGATATGTCCTTATATGGCAAAAGGAATTTTGCAGATGCCATTAACGTTGCTAATCAATTGACCTAAAATAGTGAAATTATCTGAGTGGGCCTAACCTAATCACTAAAGCTCTCTAAAAGCAAATATTCTCAGATGACAGCAGTAGTCAGAGATTTGAAGCCTGAGAGCGATTTGACCTGAGGGAGGTTCTACTGCTGAGATGAGTGGGCCCACAAGGAAGACTCTCAATGTGGCTTCTAGCTGCAGAGAGCAATCCCCCCGCCACTGTGATAGCCAGTAAGAAGATGGGGAGCTCAGTCCTAAACCCGTTAAGGAACTGAATTCTGCCAACAAGAGTCATCTTGGAAGTTGATTCTTTTCACAGCCTTCAGATAAGAGCTCAGCCTGGCCAGAGAGTGCAGCTTGGCCCACCCAGACTTCTGACCTAAGGAACTGTGAGGTAAGAAATGAGTAACGTTTTAAGCCACTAAATTTGTGTCAAGTTGTTACACAGCAATAGAAAACTAACACATAATTAGCAACCTGGAAACACTGAGGAATAGCTTTAAGAGTCACCACACAGAAACCACTAGAACAGATGAGCTTTCCTGTAGAAAGTAAATATAAGAAGTTAAGAATATATGAGAAATGCCTTGAAGGATGCCTCTAAGTAGAATGCTTTTAAAAAATGACACTAACAGGGGCATCCCTGGTGGCGCAGTGGTTGAGAGTCCGTCTGCCGATGCAGGGGACACGGGTTCGTGCTCCGGTCCGGGAAGATCCCACATGCCACGGAGCGGCTGGACCCGTGAGCCAAGGCCGCTGAGCCTGCGCGTCCGGAGCCTGTTGCTCCGCAATGGGAGAGGCCACAACAGTGAGAGGCCCACACGATGCAAAAAAAAAAAAAAAGACACTAATAGTACATGATTTAAGGTATACTCCAGCATTAAAAAGTATGAAAGAAGTACTCTACTGATAACATGGAAATAACCAGACAGCAAACATTTCTGTCCACCTGCCCCTGCACTGACCCATTTCCACCAGGCACTCTCAGTCATGTGCACTCTCTCTCTTTTTGGTGAGGTGCTACTTCAATAATCTCAACCAAAAGTTTGCATTTATCTATCCAAATACAAAGGAGAAAAAAATAGAAATAGCTGAATTATCTCTAAAAGTTTGTAATATCTGAAAGAATGGGCTTCAATCTTGTCCTCCTAAAAGTAAATTTCCTTGAGTCATTATTACAGCTAATATGAACCTACTTAACTTCCTAAGTATAAACAGATGATTTTTATCATAATTCTTAATAATATCTTGCCTGTAATCTTGATGAAGTTTGTTTCTTTCTCCCTAAGCCTTGCCTTACACTGCTATTTAATCAAATCAAAAGCTACAAAATCATTAATTACATAAAATCTGGCACTGAATGACATCCATTAATCACACATAAGACAACGTCATATGTGCATAATTAATAACTGTGTTTTCTCACTACATCAAAGACTATCGCCTTTCCACAAAATTTTAATCACTTTCCAACATATCCCATCAACTTAATTATATTTGAACATAAATATAAAAAATTAGAAAACTAAGGCAGTTTTAAAGCTTCCCAAGTTACAATTTATAAAGATTTGGTAACTCAAAAAAAATTCCAAGAAAATGAGCCAGTCATGCAACTAATATAGAATTCATCACTGGAAAATCTTATGAGAACTGATGTAATTATTTAGGTTTTGAATGATTAAAAGAGAGACTTAAAGAAATATTACACAGATTTAACAAAACATGAAAGTTATCAAGGGCTTCCCAGCACATCATTAAGCTACATACAGATGGGTTCTAGGAACCTGTGTGTGATTAAATCAGCTGATCACGCAAAGAAACCACAGTAAGGAAACACATCGGCACAAGAAGTGTAAAAGAAAAGCTCAACTCTATTTAGTTTTGCTTCCTTAACTCATCAAAATGGAAACTCACCTAAGTTTTAAGCATTTGGCCACTAGCAGAACAATTCTATTTCTCACCCCTCACTCTATAAGTGATTGTTACTTTCAGAACAAGGTTATGCTCAAACATCTTGTACACAAAGTATACAAACAAACTGCATGCTGGGTGAGAAGTGAAGGGTTGCCCTGCTCAGAATTCCATCTCTGACACTATACAGTCTACAGATTTGTAGGAAGGCAAGGCTACCCTCTGTGGTGGGCAGCGGGGTGGGGGGGAGCTTTCAAAAGAACTGTCAACGGGTAATCCTCTCTCCAGACTAAGGAAATTAAAATCTCTGATGCTGGCCCTACATATTTTGAACCACAGAAGGACAGACCTATATTTGAAACTTTTTTATTTTCCTTAACATTTAATTTGTACTTTCAATCACCTTCTGCAGTAATATAGTTCAAGGTTTACGCTAATTGCTTTTTCTTTAAAGAAATTTTCTTTAAGCTTGTAAGGCATCTCTTTGGTAGAAAAAGTCCATTTACAACTCTCAGCACATCACTTTTATAACTGCACTTCTTTTTAGACAGTGAAATTGTAGAATGTGTGTATGTATGTATATAAATATATATATATAGACATACGCATACATAAACACACACACATTTATATTTAGGGTAAAACAAAACATGCCACAATTTAGAGCTATTTCTAGGTATTGGCAAACCCTGATTTTGTACAAGGGTAAAAATATTCTGGTTTATTGCAAATTCTTCTCATGGTGTGGTTCTGATGTATACTATAACCTGGGCCACAGCTTGGATGTTCAGAAAATAATAGTCTCGAGTGGCCACACCAAGGCTATTGGGAACAGTCAGGAGTTCTTTCATATTTCCCCAAACCAGCTATCCAATAAGCCTTTTCTGTTCATTGACTCGTAAGGTTTTCCTGTATATTGCTACAGTCCATCACTCAGAGAAGACTGCTATCATCTAAAATTATGCAGTTTCTCCAGAATTATTATCATTAAGTGAGAAGACAACAAATCCCTCAAACTCCATTGTTAACAGTAGTATTTCTTTATCCAGATAACTTATTATTTAATTAAATGACACCAAATTTTATGTCCCTTTCAGAAACAAGAGAATGTGTTGATTTTTAAAGTTTCTTTTTCCTTCTTGTCTGCACCATTACAAAAAAGGCTACAACAAATGAGGACACAGGGTTAGGATCAGCGTTATTCCTGAATGCACAGTCAACTGCACAGTATCAAGGGAAAAAGGATGAGCGCTCTCAGATTAGAAGTTATTAGACTCAGTCAGTTTTTAATTAGCACCTGCCAGTAGAGGTGAACTGATAAAACATAAATTAAAAATAGAGCCAACCCTCTATATCCATGGTTTCCACATCCAAGGATTCAATCAACCTCTGACTGAAAACATCTGGAGGTAAGGGGAAAATTCCAGAAAGTTCCAAAATATAAACCTGTAAAACCAAGAGCGGGTTTTTTGAAAGGGTAAACAAAATCAACAAACCTCTAGCCGGGCTCACCAAGAAGAAAAGAGAGAGGACCCAAATAAACAAAATAAGAAATGAATGAGGAGAAATAACTACTGATGCCACAAAACTACAAAAAGCCAAAAATAAAACTTGAATTTATCATGGGCAGGCAACTATTTACATAGCATTTACATTGTATTTACAACTATTTACACAGCATTTATATTGTATTAGATATTATAAGTACTCTAGAGGTAATTTAAAGTAGAGAGGAGGATGTGTGTAGGTTACATACAAATACTATACACCATTTTATATAAGGGACTTGAGCATCTGCAGATTTTGTTACCTGTGAGGGGGTCCTGGAACCGATCCCCCACCCAGATACTGAGAGACAACGACTTGCTGAACATGAATTGCAATTTATACTAAAAAAGCAGGGGTACTAAATAAGCAGATGTAATTTGTACTAAATAAGCATCAATCAACAAAGCATGAAGCACCTACTAATGTAAAAATAACTAGGAGCTACGATTCCTGGAAATGGCGACAGATTTTGAGCTAGAAGGGAATCAACTCATCCACTGCCATCATTGTAGAGATGAAGGAACAAGGCCAGAGGTGACACAGGAATCTCAAGTCACACAGGAAGCACAGGACTAGCACTCATACCTTCTGACTCTAGAGCCTCACACTGCCACTCTAAGTTTACAGAGTGTCATTTATTGCACTTCATTTTGTAGCGTTTTTCACATATTGAAGGTTTGTGGCAACCCTGCATCAGGCAAGTCTGTTAGCGTCATTTTTCCAACAGCATTTGCTCACTTCGTGTCTCTGTGTCACATTTTGGTAATTCTCACAATATTTCGAACTTTTTCATTATTATTTTATTTGGTGATTTTTAATCTTGGATGTTACTATTGCAATGGTTTGGGAGCGCCGTGAACCACGCCCGTGTAAGATGGTGAACTTGATCAATAAATGTGTGTGTTCTGACTGCTCCACAACTGGCAGTTCCCCAGTCTCTCGCCCTCTCCTTGGGCTTCTCTATTCCCTGAGACACAACAATATTGAAACTAGGTCAGTGAATAACCCTACAATGGCCTCTAAGTTTTCAAGTCAAAGGAAGAATTGCACGTGTCTCACTTTAAATCAAAAGCTAGAAATGATTAAGCTTATTAGTGAGGAAGGCATGTTGAAAAGCAAGACAGGCTGAAAGCTAGGCTTCTTGTGCCAAACAGCCAAGCTGTTGAGTGCAAAGGAGAAGTTCTTGAAGGAAATTAAAAGTGCTGCTCCAGTGAACGCATGAATGACAGGAAAGCAAAACAAGCCTTATTGCTGATATGGAGAAAGTTTTACTGGTCTGCACAGATGATCAAACCAGCTACGACACTCCTTTAAGCCAAAGCCTAATCCAGAGCGAGGCCCTAACTCTCTTCAATTCTATGAAGGCTGAGAGAGGTGAGGAAGTTTAAGAAGAAAAGTCTGAAGCCAGCAGAGGTTGGTTCATGAGATTTAAGGGAAAGCCATCTCCATAGCATACAAGTGCAAGGTGAAGCAGCAAGTGCTGAGGCAGAAGTTGCAGTAAATTATCCAGAAGAACCAGTTCAGATCATTAATGAAGGTGGCTACACTAAACAACAGATCTTCCATGTAGATGAACAGCCTTCTCTTGGAAGATGACGCCATCTAGGACTTTCACAGCTAAACAGAAGTCAACGCCTGGCTTCAAAGCTTCAAAGGACGGGCTCTCTTGTCCTTTGGCTCTCTAATGCAGCTGGTGACTTTAAGTTGAAGCCAATGTTCATTTACCATTCCAAAAATCCTACTGTCTTCAAGAATGATGCTAAATCTACTCTGCCTGTGCTCTATAAATGGAACAACAAAGCCTGGATGACAGCACATCTGTTTACAACATGGTTTACTGAATATTTTAAGCCCACTGTTGAGACATACTGCTCAGAAAAAAAGATTCGTTTCAAAATATGACGACTCACTGACAATGCACCTGGTCACCGAAGAGCTCTGATTAAGATGTACAACGAGATTAATGCTATTTTCATGCCTGCTACCACAACATCCATTCTGTAGCCTGTGGATAAAAGACTAAATTTCCACTTTCAAGTCTTCTTATTTAAGAAATGCATTTCATAAGGCTATAGCTGCCATAGATAGTGAATCCTCTGATGGGCATGGGCAAAGTCAATTGAAAACCTTCTAAAAAGGATTCGTCAGTCTAGATGCCATTAAGAACATTTGTGACTCCTGGGAAGAGGTCAAAATACCAACATTCACAGGAGTTTGGAAGAAGCCGATTCCAACACGCATGGATGCCTGGAGGGGTTCAAGGCTTCAGTGGAGGAAAAAACTGCAGATGTGGTGGAAATAGCAAGAGAACTAGAATCAGAAGTGGAGCCTGAAGATGTGACTGAGTTGCGGCAATCTCACAATAAAACTTAAACGGATGAAGAGTTGCTTCTAACGGATGAGCAAAGAAAGTGGTCTCCTGAGGTGGAATCTACTCCCAGTAAGATGGTGTACAGATTTTTAAATGACAACAAAGAATTTAGAATATTACATAAACTTTAGTTGATAAAAAGCAGTGGCAGGGTTTGCGAGGACTGACTCCAATTTTGAAAGAAGCTCTCTTCTGGTCAAATGCTATCAAGCAGCATTGGGCGCTATCGAGAGACCATTTGTGGAAGGAAGGGCCAGTCAATGCAGCAACCTTCACTGTTGTTCTGCTTTAAGAAATCACCACAGCCCCCCACACTTCAGCAGCCACCATCCGATCAGTCAGCAGCCCTCAACACCTAAGCAAGACTCTCCACCAGCAAAAACATTACAACTCACTGAAGGCTCAGATAATACTTTATTTTTTAGCAATAAAGTATTTTTTAATTGAGGTATGTAAATTGTTTTTTTTAGAAATACGGCTATTGCGTACTTAATATACTACAGTATAGTGTAAACACAACTTGTATATGTACTAGGAAATAAATATATTTGTCTGACTTGCTTGATTGAGATGCTTGCTTTAATTACAGTGGTCTGAAACCGAACCCACAGTTATCTCCGAGGTATGTCCGTACTGACATTATCTATAGATAGCAGTAAAAGTTTGTCAGTCAAAGGAAGATAGATGCATGCTCAATACTACCAATAATTTGTATTAAAAGGTTGGTATTTTTTTGCTCCTTCTAAGATCTTTGAAGAAAGAAGTTGCACTCTTAGTGGTCAAGAGCATAGGCTCTGGAGCCATACTGCTTGAGTTCAAGTGCTGAGCTGCCATTTACTGGCTCTGTGACCTTATACAAGTTATTTGAACTTTGTAGCCCTCAGCTTACTACCAACCTACAAAATGGGGATAATAATTGCACCTACTGCACAGGATTATTATGGGGTATTAATTACAGGTATTAATACCTGTAAAGCAATTATGACAGTGCCTGTTCACCCAACGATTATACAAATATTAGTTAAACTCACTCTCATTACATAGATCCCCTGGGCTTACCAGCAAAATCATCACTAGGCCTTGGGACTAAGTCCTAAGCACTTATATATGCTCAGTAATATGGCAGACAGAAATGTCATTACTGCCCTTAAACACTCCACAACAAAATTCCTGAGATCATGAACCATGAAACCAGATTCAATTTTTATTTCTACTTCTAACTTCTGAAATATTGAGAAATTCGTTTCCCTGGTGTGCCTTTCTCTGAAATGGGTACGACAAAGCTTGTCACTGATAAGTTATAGTAAAGATGAGACAATGCGTTAAAGCCCTCGGAGCAGCTTAGAGCACAAAGTGTTTCACAGATTCGTGCAGAGACTGTAAAGCTTACTGCTCAGAGTCATAGTAGTCCATCCGCTTCTTTTTCTTGTTATAAGCCGCGACTCGAAAGGGAACTATTTCCAAGGTGATTAGGCCAGGGGCCATGGTCAGCACTTTGGCGCCATGAGTTGGCTCATACAGACCCTTCCCTGTTTCTGGATGAGGCACGCCAGCAGGGTCTCGTCCAACAATGTAAAAATTGGCTCCTGCAACCATCCGTGCTCTGCAATGCCACTGGACCTAGAACAAAAATTTTCCTATTAGATAACCATGATTTTATGACCAGCACTTAGAAGTAATAAGTGGATAATAAATGCATATACTTCTTATACAGTCAGTATCAGTAGGAAATCTCAACAGATTAAAATGTTCACTTTGGGAAGCCAGAAACAAAACTGGCAACACTTTGCCTTCCAAAACATCTAAAAGTATATATGGTATGGATGTTTATGTATATGTATCTATATATTTGTTTTACTGGTAAGAGATATGTGAATGTACATCTGTGTCTATGTGTAGGATTTTACACAACTACTAGATGTCATTTATATATAGTTCAAAATCTAATATGTTGGTTAGAAATCAGGCTAGTGGTTGATCCTCTGAGACAGGCAACTGAAAGGGGCTTCTGGGGTAACGATAATGTTCTTTTTTTCTCTGCAGCTTTATTGAGTATAATTGACAAATAAACCTGTTTATATTTAAAGCCTATAACGCAATGATTTGATATACATATACATTGTGAAATACCACAATCACGTTAATGAACACATTCATTACGGCACAGTTCCCTTTTTGTGCCTATGGTGAGAGCACTTAAGATCTACTCTCTTAGCAAATCTCAAGTATGCAATACAGTATTATTACCACAAACACCATGCTGTACAATAGATCCTCAGAACTTACTCATCTTATAACTGAAAGTTTGAATACTTTGACCAACCTTGGAAATAAAAGCCTGTGCCTAAACCACTTCGATGTTAGTTCTAGGAGTCCCTGGTCATGTTGTTTCTTGACCCAGGATCCAATCCAGGTGCTGGTAATCAGAGTATGTTCACTGTAAGAGTTCACTGAGCTGTGTGTACAGTGGGATGTATGTACTTTTCTCTATGTTATACTTTAATAGGTTAAAAAAATTGGATGAAAATTATTTAAGTTATATGAATATTTACATAAACCGGTACTGAGAAAATCCTGTCACCTAAATGATTACTACCTAAGATACTAGGTAAGAATAAAACAAGGTGTTGGTTGTGACTAAATAGCCATGCTGCATCCAAAGCTACCTCTGTAGGCCTACACTTTCACATTAATACCGTTTAAAAACAAAAATTAGTTAGTCTAACACCTAGAACTATAGAACTTTAGAAGTTAAAGTAACTAAGAGACCATCATTCTCATTAAAACTCGAAGGAAGTAAACCCTCAAAGGTTAAGTGACTCGGCCAATAGAGTGTAGGACAAACCCAGGTCTACAAACTTGGTCTTAGCTCCCTTTCAGTGTATGGCTCCATTATTTAGTGATTTACAAAACCATCTCAGTTCTGTGTGAAGAGAGGTATAAATGATGACCACTACACATCACTTTCATTTTATCTCTTGATAGTTTCTCTTATACCAAGTACTTTATTTTTATCAACATAGCTCAGAAAGTACAAGAGCACAGGGGCAGTCCCATACCCTACACTTGAATTGGTCACCCTGAGGAGTTTCAACTTTTTTAGTTGTTTCTACAGATATCTACCTCTGTATTTCTTTTTCTTTTAAATATTTATTTATTTATTTATTTATTTATTTGGGTGCACGGGGTCTTAGCTGCGGCACGCGGGATCTTCAGTCGGGGCATGCAGGCTCTAGTTCCCTGACCAGGGATTGAACCCAGGCCCCATGCATTGAGAGCGCGGAGTCTTAACCACTGGACCACCAGGGAAGTCCTTACCTCTATATTTCTAAGCAGCATGTGTACACTGCTGCATCTTGACTTTAATTTTAGATATTATATACTGTCATCCTCGATATCTGTGGATGCTCATGTCTCACAGTCAGCCCTCTGCACCCAAGGTTCTGCATCCATGGATTCAATCAACCACAAACTATGTAGTACCGTAGGTATTTACTGAAAAGAACCTGCGTATCAGTGGACCCACACAGTTCAAATTTGTGTCGTTCAAGGACCAACTGTAACATAGTCATTATTCCCACATTATTTATATTTCCTACTATAAAAGAAGATATGGGACTTCCCTGGTGGTGCAGTGGTTAAGAATCCGCCTGCCAATGCAGGGGATGTGTGTTCGAGCCCTGGTCCGGAAAGATCCCACATGCCATGGAGCAACTAAGCCCGTGCGTCACAACTACTGAGGCCTGTGCTCTAGAGCCCACAAGCCACAACTACTGAGGCCGGCGTACCTAGAGCCCGTTCTCCGCAACAAGAGAAGCCACTGCAATGAGAAGCACACGCACCGCAATGAAGAGTAGCCCCTGCTTGCGGCAACTAGAGAAAGCCCGCAGGCAGCAATGAAGACCCAACGTAGCCATAAATAAATAAATAAACAAATTTTTTTTTTAAAAAAGAAGAAGATATTTGGCTCTTACTCCACTATCCTCATTCCCTATCCAATTTATCCAAGAAATACAGTGATACCAATACTTTGGTGAAATAAACATTCATCTGTAAAATGGGAATTACAACAGTATTTATCGCATTCAATTTTTAAGAAAATTAACACATGAAACATGTGAGGACTTAGAATAGTACCCGGTATCGAGTAAAGTACACGACAAATGTTAGCTGTTATCATCTTTACTTTATTCCTCTCCTTGTACAACTGTCTGTTTTTCCTAGAGTTAATAATTGTCTTGATTTTTTTCCACTTGCTTAGTTTTCCATATACCTGTGTTTCTATGGACCTTGTACCATCCTTCTTCTTCCTGAACACACAGTTTAATACAATTCTCAGTCTCCCTTGCAGTGTGGCCATATGGCTGAGTTCTGGTGGAAGGAATGGGAGCCAAAGTGATGTGTGCCACCTCCAAACATAGACCATTAAAAAGCCTCCAGAGCGCTACCCTAGTTTGCTTTCCCCATAAGCCAACTAAATAGAAAGGACCCTAAGGCCCTATAATAAACTACCTATTTTCCTACTACAGTATTACTTCTGCTTGCATTGAGCTGCAACAGTCCTGTATGAACAAGATGGCAAAGCATGATGCTTTGCTCCCCACATACGCCCACCCATCCCAGATTCAGCTCTTCATGAAATTTCGGCTCACTCCCCTCTGCCCCTTCACAATAGACCCACAGGAGACCTTTGCTAGTTCACACTCAGAATTTTTATCAAGGGGTCAGTCAGAACCAAATCATCAATTAACTACTCTGCAACTCCACTTAAATGGAAAATCTTTTCTGCCTCAGGAAAAAGAGCTACTGCTTACAGAGTTAAATTAAAAGGGCAGTCTGGGCTTCCCTGGTGGCGCAGTGGTTGAGAGTCCGCCTGCCGATGCAGGGGACATGGGTTCGTGCCCCGGTCCGGGAAGATCCCACGTGCCGCGGAGCGGCTGGGCCCGTCAGCCATGGCCGCTGAGCCTGCGCGTCCGGAGCCTGTGCCCCACAGCGGGAGAGGCCACAACAGTGAGAGGCCCACATACCACACACACAAAAAAAGGGCAGTCTAAGTTTTCTGAATTTAGGTGAACTTACTTTTCTCATTAAGTATTTATGTCTGGATGCTTAAATCATTCAAGTGCCAAATGGTCATTAAACTAGGAATATTTTTCAAAAGCATATTGGTGACAGGGACCAGTGCTAATTCTGTCTTGTAAAATTGCCAGAAATTTAAACTGCTTCTCTGACTTCTTTTAGAAGTTAAATGAGTAAATTAAATGTAAACACAACAAACATGGAGTCAGCATTCTCCTGCAGGTGACCTGAATGATTTCAATATATATTTTAGTGAATGGTTCCCTTATGAGAATACTTTTTAAATTTTAACAGCCATGAATAGGCAAATCACACGTAACTCTTCCAAGAATGCCTAGTGTGAGTCAAGTTACAACCTACTGAACAGGTAATATGTTTTCATCCAGAGAATGCAAGTCAGCCCACAGCCATCAGTATCTGGTTAAGAACACAGGCTTTATTTAGAGTCAGGTTGTCCTAGATTTGAATCCTAGCTTTGCCCCTTGGTGAGGGAATGCCCTTAGGCAACTTCCTTATATAAGCCTCAGTTTCCCAGTTTATAAAAATGAGAATGATAATACTTAATGCATAAGATTGCTGGGAGTTTTGAAAATATTCAGGACACCACCTGGCCCTCAATAAAGGACAGTCACAAATATTGCTGCTGTTAGTATTGTTCTGTAAAGTATTTTCTGACAATCACAGTTGAATTAATTGCTTCCTAACCAGTGTTTCTAAAGAAAATTCATTCACTCTCTAAAGATGATATACTACCCAGAAGACGGCTGCTAAAAATCAGTAAGAGCTATCTATCTACCCAGCAGACTGAGGTCAAGACATATTATTTATCTTTTCGTGCATCATTATCGGGAAACTGAATGCACAGGGAAGAAGGAACATAAGATGATACCTAAAAGTTTCCTATAAACCCCTCTAAGAATCTGTAAATGGCCAACTGAACAACAAGTGACTTATTTTTGGCTTTACTTGCATCTGTGTAGCAAATAACAAAGAGCTTTGTCATGTTTTTTTCTGATTATAAAAGTAATTCACAGGTGGCAAAGACTGCTAGTTGCCTCCACAACAACTGATTTCTCTTTGCCCTGATCTCCCTATTCCTTGATGACAGAAACGGCACCCTAAATGATGAAAATGTCGGGTCCTTGCTTTCTCAGCCTTCCCTGACATACAGCCCTACAGCATGGGCACCTAAGCAAATAATAAAATCTCTTGGGAAGTCTGCTGGAGGGTTCCGAAAAACTTTTCCTCCCTAATAAAATTCTCAACTTTCATCTATCTGAAATGTCTTTACTTCACCTTTATTTTTGCTTGAATACACAATTCTAGATTACAGACTTGTTTTTACTTTTTTTCTCGCTTAAAAATGTTACTCCGTTGCTTCTAGTTCATAATGCTCTTGAGAAGTCAGCCATCATTCCTATTATTTCCCTATTGTTCCCTCTTCCTCTCACCCTCCCCATCCCTCTATTTTTAAGGTTCCTCTCTTTATCATAAATTTTCAGCAGATTGACTATGTGCTTAATTGTGGTTTTCTTTGAATTTATCCTTTCCTTTCTTTTTTTTTTTTTTGCAGTACGCGGGCCTCTCACTGTTGTGGCCTCTCCCGTTGCAGAGCACAGGCTCCGGACGCGCAGGCTCAGTGGCCATGGCTCATGGGCCCAGCCACTCCGCGGCATGTGGGATCTTCCCAGACCGGGGCACGAACCCGTGTCCCCTGCATCGGCAGGTGGACTCTCAACCACTGCGCCACCAGGGATGCCCTATCTTCCTTATATTTACTGGGCTTCTTGAATTTGTAGGCTGATGTTTTTCACCAATTTTGGAAAACGTTCAACCACTATTTTTCAAAAAAACTTTTTCTGCCACATTCTCTCTCTCTCTCTCTCTCTCTCTCTCTCTTTTCGGAACTACGATTACACATGTTAGATGGCTTGACGTTGCCCACAAGTTACTGAGGCTCTGCTCGTTTCCTCCCATTTATTTTCTTTTTTTCAAATAATTTCTATTGAGTTTTCAAAAACCCACTGACCTTTTTCTTCTTCCAACTCTAGTCTGCTTTTAAGTTCATCCAATAAATGTTTCCATTTCAGATACTATACTTTTACAGTCCTTGAATTTCCATTTAATTTTTTTATAGTTTCCACTTTTCTGAGATTCCCCACCCCTAAGACTACATTTTTCTTTAAGAAACTTTAATGTTCTTATTTGCTAATTCCACCATCAGCATCACCTCAAGGTACGTTTGTAGTGACAGTTTTTATTCTGGATTATAAATCACACTTTCTTGCTTATTTCCAATAATTTGTTGCTGTATGCTGGGCTCGTGAATGACTTGGTTTTTTTTGTTTTGCTTTGTTTTTTTTGCGGTACAGGGGCCTCTCACTGTTGTGGCCTCTCCCGTTGCGGAGGACAGGCTTCGGACGCGCAGGCTCAGTGGCCATGGCTGACGGGCCCAGCCGCTCCGCGGCATGTGGGATCTTCCCGGACCAGGGCACGAACCCATGTCCCCTGCATCGGCAGGCGGACTCTCAACCACTGCGCCACCAGGGAAGCCCAAATGACTTGTTTTAAGGAGTCTGAATGGTGCTTTTTTCCTTTAGAATGTTAAGAGCCTGATTCTAGCAGGCAGGTAATTTACTGGCACCTCTCCTTATCTTTTTGAGGCTCAGTTTTAAACCTTGTTGGGCAGGTCCAGTCTAGCTTTTTGGGCCAATTATCAACCCACTGCCTTTCAACTCCAAATTCACCCTCAGTATTTGCTCTGAGATAACAGATTGAAAACTAAGCATTTCCCCTTCACAGTGAGCAAAATGTTAAGTTTTATCATCAGAGGGACATTGCAGAAGGAAGGGTGTGTAGTGGTACCTGAGTATGGGGATAGTTGGTGGCAGTCTGGTCCAGTAGCAAACTCAAAGTGCACAATCCTTCAACAACCTCAAAGCCCTAGCCTGAGTCCGGTGACCACCTTGCTGCAGCCCTCCTAATGCAAACACCAGTGCGCTCCAAGCCTACCACCAGCAGCTCCCAGACTCCCTCTGCTCACTCACTCACCACCCTGTGCTCATCTGTGCCTCAGAGGGGTTGTTTCCTGCATTCTGGCAGCAAGCCAGCTCCCAACGCCCTGACCCCCACTGAGCCCAGTCTATTAGCCCCAGCTAGCTTGTGAACCAGAGGGCTGTTCCCTGCTATGTGGCATCTGTGAACCAGTGCAGTCCAGGCAATCCACTGAACTTCACCATCCAGTGGGATGAAACCATACCTTTTCCAATGAGATCTGAAGCCCAGTTTTGGGGAGAGGATCCCTTTTCCAAGTGTATCTATCTTTCCTTTGGTAATCTCCCTCAGCCCCAGGACACCCTTTAGAGTTCACTCTGCATTTTTATAGTTACTTCTCTATTAAAGCTTAACAATTCTTTAAACTTCCCCTGTCCAATTCTGTGTGATTTCCCACCTCCTGACTGTACCCAAATTGATACACTGTTTCTCTAGGGTGTGGTCTTTGTTCCTAAAGCATGTGTTTCTGATGTCTTAGTTGAATGCCAAGGGTGTTGGCAAGGTTTCTCCACTCTAGCTGAGCTGGAATGTCATCTTCCAACAATGAATAACCTCTGGTGTCTTCAATCCACTCTCAAATTTATTGCAGCCACTCTCTACCAGGCCTCAGAGTCTTGCCCTGCACGAATGCAGTCCAGGGAACCATGGGGAACACCCTCACAGTCTTCTGCTGCCTTAGCTCTATACTGCAAGTCTCAGCTGCTCCAGCAGCCCTAAAAGCCAATCTCTGCCTTCTCAGCTCAACAGGTATATTTATACAACGGAATATTACTCAGTGACAAAAAAACGAAATACTGCCATTTGTAGCAACATGGATGGACTTAGAGATTATCATACTAAGTGAAGTCAGAGAAACACAAATATTATATATCGCTTATATGTGGAACCTAAAAAAATGATACAAATAAACTTATTTACAAAACAGAAACAGACTCACAGACACAGAAAATAAACTTATGGTTACCAAAGGGGAAAGGGAGGGGGAGGGATAACTTAGGAGTACTGTATGGGATTAACAGATACACATGACTACGTATAAAATAAACAACAAGGATTTACGGCATAGCACAGGGAACTATATTCAATATCTTGTAATAACCTATAATGGAAAAGAATCTGAAGCTGAACACTTGAAATTAACACAATATTGTAAATCAACTATAGTAAAATAAAATAAAATGGATGCCAGAATAATGACTACTCAGAATAAGTCATAGAAATAAATTGGTATTTGTTTCAGAATTTCCTCCCCAAATACATTTTTGCAGCTAATGTTTACTTGACCTTTTACTTAACTTCCACAATGTAACAGAAGTAAGAATTAAGTTCTGCTACCCAGTAGTGCTAATAGGGGAGTAGTTCATGATTCAAATTATAAATCAACTCTTAAAGAAATGAGATCGATCTATGCAAATCCTATAATGGCTTCTCCCTGCCAGCCATCATTGATTAAGATATTGTGCAGGACTTCCCTGGTGGCACAGTGGTTAAGAATCCGCTTGCCAGTGCAGGGGACATGGGTTCGAGCCCTGGTCCGGGAAGATCCCACATGTCGCAGAGCAACTAAGCCCGTGCGCCACAACTACTGAGCCTGCACTCTAGAGCCCGCGAGCCACAACTACTGAGCCCATGTGCCACAACTACTGAAGCCCGTGTGCCTAGAGCCCGTGCTCCACAACAAGAGAAGCCACCGCAATGAGAAGCCTGCGCACCTCAGTGGAGAGTAGCCCCCACTCACTGCAACTAGAGAAAAGCCCGCGCACAGCAACAAAGACCCAACGCAGCCAAAAATAAATAAATAAAATTAATTAATTAAAAATAAATATTCTTGGGCTTCCCTGGTGGCGCAGTGATTGAGAGTCCGCCTGCCGATGCAGGGGGCATGGGTTCGTGCCCCGGTCCGGGAGGATCTCACATGCCACAGAGCGGCTAGGGCCGTGAGCCATGGCCTCTGAGCCTGTGTGTCTGGAGCCTGTGCTCCGCAATGGGAGAGGCCACAACAGCGAGAGGCCCGCGTACCGCAAAAAAAAAAAAAAAAAAAAAAATTCTTAAAAGAAAGATACTGTGTGACTAACAAACCAAAAATCATTGATATATAGAAATCTAAATTACCCATCTCCATACACATAATATTTATAATGTAAATTCTTTAGAATTAGAATTGTTCCTGAATCATCCCAATATGGCATATTACCTTGGAGTGTCTCTTCCCCATTTTTAATTCATGCCCCTTTTTATAAACATAAATGTCTCATTTGCTCCCTGACTCCATTAGAAAATAGTACCTATCATTTACCTCTCTACTCCCAAACCTAGCAAAGATTTTGGTAAATTTTACTTTCAGTAGTTTCTGAGAGAAAAATAAACAAATTACTTTCCAAATTTAAAATATTACATTATAAAATTATAAAACTGGACTATACACTTACACACAACACCACTAGCACTACACCATCTTCTTTGTACCCCACAATGGAGAAATTCCACTGTCCTAGAAGCCTGGTTAAGTATGTAATATTTTCGATTTTGTTTAATTAAAAATACTGAAGATAATAAATAGAACAGTTATTTAAGTCCCCACTTAAATAACCTATTTCTTTACACATTTCACATGAAAATTTTCTTCAAGTGTAATGAATTTTATTAAAGTCAACATTCCATAAAGCCAAACTCATATACTGAACTGGTTTATGAAAGAACTTCAGGCACAGGGACTTTTTTTTTTTTTTTTTTGTAAATGTGCAAATTTGTTTTTTCTAAATCGTCAAAAATGTACTTGTTTTAATGTACAAAAATTCTTTAGAAAGTCAAATCAATTATCTATTTTTGTTGGGTAAAAACATCTATATCTTCATTCATCTCATGAATTTCACATTAAAATACTTGGTTGTACATTACCACATCACTTTAGTATTAACCTATTTTCGTGAAATTCCCAAATCTTAATGGTCTGCCTCTTGATTTCTCAAAGGTAGGAACCATTTTAAGCTCTTCAAGTGGACTGGGAAAATCAAGAGAGGCAAATGAAAGACAAGGTTCATCCTTCCCATCATGTAGATTCTGAGTACTTATGACTTTCAATCTTTGTACAGCTAAGTATTCTAAATGCTTCTAGAATTTCCATCACTCTGTACAGGCACTGAACAGTATTCAGTCGTCATGAGAGTCACATTTCTGATTTGCAATGCAAAAATTATGAAATCTACTTAGACATTCCATTCTCCAGCTTGTAGGAGAGAATTAGACACACCTTATAATTACTCCCATCAGACAATTTTAAGAGCTGAAAGGGAATTTAGATTGTGGAATCCAAACCCTTCAGTCTGCACACCAGGAATCTGAGGCCTGATTCCTCACAAAATACAGACTTTCCCAAAGATTTCCTTTATCTTCAAGGATAAACCTCAGCTGTCTCAGGATTCAAAATAACACAATTCAAATGTAAGAGAAGTATTTGTTCAGAACCATCAGCAACCAAACTAATTTTATTCTTGTAAATTACCTTGCCCTGGCTGAGCCCAGGCCCCCAGCAGGTATGAAGAGGGTCATGGGATAGAGAGCAAATCCAGTATCCTCCTCCCTCGTCCTGCCTCCCAAGCACAGGGACCACAAAATTTGCTTTTGATAAAAGCCAAGGGGCTTCCCTGGTGGTGCAGTGGTTGAGAGTCCACCTGCCAATGCAGGGGACACGTGTTCAAGCCCTGGTCCGGGAAGATCCCACATGCTCCGGAGCAACTAAGCCTGTGCGCCACAACTATTGAGCCTGCGCTCTAGAGCCATCGAGCCACAACTACTGAGCCCACGTGCCATAACTACTGAAGCCCGCATGCCTAGAGCCCGTGCTCTGCAACAAGAGAAGCCACCGCAATGAGAAGCCTGTGCACCGCAATGAAGAGTAGCCCTCACTCGCCGTAACTAGAGAAAGCCCGTGAGAAGCAACGAAGACCCAACGCAGCCAAAAATACACAAAATAAATTTTTAAAAAAAGCCAGGGCTTCCCTGGTGGCACAGTGGTTGAGCCGATGCAGGGGACGCAGGTTCGTGCCCCGGTCCGGGAAGATCCCACATGCCGCGGAGCGGCTGGGCCCGTGAGCCATGGCCGCTGAACCTGCATGTCCGGAGCCCGTGCTCTGCACGGGAGAGGCCACAACAGTGAGAGGCCCGCGTACCGCAAAAAAAAAAAAAAAAAAGCCAAAAGTCCTTGATAATCTTCTGTCTCTCCACCCCCTCACTGATTATTAAGGAAGCAAAGGAAGGCAACCATGGTGGTATGTCATTGGAAAGCATTTCATGATATCCCTTACAGGGGTGAGAGAAGAAAAAAATAGGCACCAGTTATTGAGTTCTTCCTAATATGAAAACAAAGTGTTTTATAAATACCTCATTTAATGTTTAGAGCAAATCAGTAAGATAATATTTCTGTTTCACAAATAAGAAAACTTTCAGTAACACATTCAAAGCTGCAAAACAAACAACTAAGAGACGGAATATTTGAACTGGGTCTTTCTGACCCCAAGTCCATGCATACCTACTCTTATTGAGCTACTTAAACTGTGTCACGCCCTACAACACAGGACATCAGAGCAGGACAGGAAACACAAGTTAGTATTACATTTAAGGAAGAAACAGCATAGATTACAATTGCAGAAAAAGAGTGAAAAGCCAAACTAAAACACAATATCTGAACTTGATGCTGCTTGAGTTAAGAAACAGGCACAAAGAGATTCTGAGTTGGAAATCTACAGAAAAGTCAGGAGAAAAACAGGGTTTCCCACTCCCCCAGGAAAAGCATCCTAAAACACCTGTAAAATCTAATGTGTTTGAATTAAGTTAGTAATTTCAGTTCTTAAGACATATATAAGCTAAAAGTATATATAAAACAGACTATAGGAATCCCCAAATTATTTTTTAAATAAATCAACAGACTCTAAATGTTTTTGTGATAAAGATCTGCAACTGCTTACCAGAAAATCTGAAGTTCAATTTTTTTTCCAGCTTTGTTGAGATATAATTGACATACAACGTTAAATAAGTGTAAAGTATACAACATGATGATTTGATATAGGTACGTACTACCAAGTGGTTACCATAAGAAGACTACTTAACACATCCATCTGAAATCCAAAAACCCAGTTTTTTAACTAACTTAGCAGAACCTGATCAAAACTGACATGAAGTTATCTATGGCCTTTGCTGATCCCAATTACTGTGGAAAGTCATTCACTTTGCTACAGAAATATTAATGTGTTTTATGTCTCAGAACCATCAGGAGAATTAAGTAGTAATACATGACCCCAAGTATTTTGGATAAGAGACTGTGAATCTGTGTTACGCTATTCCAGATACATCAATAAAATAAATGAGCAGAAGACAAAATTATCAAAGACCTCAAAGAGAGTCTAAGGTTACAATTAAAACTTGGGAGTTTATGGCTCCTATAATTAGGCTCAGACCCTAAGAGTGTCCCTTTAGGTTGTTAAAGCTCTTGGAAGTGTTTAAGGGGAAGAACAGGGTTTATACCCTAACAGACATCCTATTTACTACTCCAAATACTGGTGTAAAGCAGGAACTAATTAAATATACTGGCATCATGTGGCAATATGTTCCTACTGTAGCTGTTTCAGGGCATCTGCTCACTTAAATACAATCAGTTGCTATTAAGGAGTCATTTACCAAGTGCACGGATAACTTTCATGGCAAAGAAAAATCCCAGCTCCTAACAATGCATTTTCTCCAAAATTCAGCTCGTAATTTTCACTCAAATGCCTCAAGCCCAAGACAGAACTTATTATTTGTACATATCCACATTCCAAGATACATCTTACTTTCAGCACTTTCACGTAACACGTCTTAAAAAGTATTATTTGTCCTTTACAGAAATGGATCTAGCATTTAGTGAGATGGGACAATTTTCTACATAGTGGATTAATGCCTCAAAAAAAAAAGTACATATATGACACATTTTTAGCATTAGAAAAGTAGCTCTCCCACCACATGCTGCCCTGCACCCCACCTACCCGATTCCTAAAACGGAATTTAGGAATCAAGCCATTGAATCTTTACAGACTGAAAAATCAGGGACATCCTGTTGATAACCAAACAGACTAACAGCTGCTCATTGTTCTGAGAAGCATTTGTGCTGCGGAAGCAAATCTAGTACCAATGTCTTCTAAATGACCTAAAGAAAACGATTAAAGGAAGAGTCACTGTTTTTTTATTTTATTATTATTAGTTGGCAAATGAGCTTTACAAGCAGACTTTTTCCTGATGTCACTGGGTCAGCTACAAAATGAGTGTTGTGTGTTGGTTTTTTTTTTTTTTTTTTTGAACTATAAAAAAATTCTTCACTTGAGGCTGTGAATAAGCCAAATAAGTCAAACACACAAGTGAGGCACTTGACAAAAAGAAATGGATAGTTTTCAAAAGCCACTCAATCTAACAGTTTAAATCCTGCCAGTTCAAAAACATTAATATATTTAACGGTTTAAAATATGAAGCCGTGGGCCTCCCTGGTGGCGCAGTGGTTGGGAGTCCGCCTGCCGATGCAGGGGACACGGGGTCGTACCCCGGTCCGGGAAGATCCCACATGCTGCAGAGCGGCTGGGCCCGTGAGCCATGGCCGGTGAGCCTGCGCGTCCTGAGCCTGTGCTCCGCAAAGGGAGAGGCCACAGCAGTGAGAGGCCCGTGTACCACAAAAAAAAAAAAAAAAAAAAAAAAAAAAAGGATGCCGTTTATTAGAATTTCTAGTTTGTTCTATAAAAGTTCAGAGGTTAAAAATGGCCTTTGCTCAGGCACCAGATGCAGTGCTTCCTGAGAAGAGCTACACCTCTTAGCATGTAACTGACACTCCAAACAGAGATCTACAGACAGAAACTACTCTAACACACCTTTATACCCTTCTAGGAAACCTGGGAGCTCTGTGTAGGCTCAGGGGATCCTTAACTTCTTTGCCCTCTCACCAACTGCTAAGGCCCCTTTGAGGCTTCCAGGCAGCAAGGAGCCTTGTGCAAAGAACACACGGGCCTTGGGGTCAGAAAGGCTTGAGTTTCAGTTCCAGCTCTGTGCCTTGCTGGCTGTAAGATGTGACCAAGACTCTCGCCCTGACCTAACTCTGGTCAGGTTCCTCCTCCAAGCCCTCTATGCCTCGACCTTCAGTGTCCATCCTTGTAGGGCCTGTACCACCCAGTTGCAGCAAAAATCTAAGTCAGTCTTGAAACCTTCCATCCTTGATATCTGATCAAATTCTTCATCCCCACTCTCCCCCTCAAGTGGTATCTGATGAGGCTGTCCTGCCTTCCGCAAGGATCCTGCTACGTCTGTTTAACTAGAATCATCCCATGCCCATTGTTTCTGACGTTTTCCATCCACTGACTCCCACTCTGCTCCTTGGCTATAAATCCCCACTTGACCACGATGTATTCAACTGAGCCCAGTTCTCTGCTGAGGTCTCTTTTCCCCTGCTGCAGTAGTTCCTGAATGAAAATCTGTTTTTATTGCTTTAACTACTATCCAGCTCTGGTTTCCTTGGACAGACCAAAGTTATGTTACTTGGTCTCTCTGAGCTTCAGTAACCTCAGCTATAAAACTGAAATAAAACCTATCTCACTGAGCTGTTGTGGGGATGAATACAGACTAGACAAAGATCACAACCCACAACTCTAGGCTATGATAAACAAAAAATACGTTTGAAAGGCCCTGTACTAGAGATTCCACCTCTAATGAATGTCAGCCAAGGCCATCCTAATTCAGTGTTCTGGAACTCCTACAGGATATTTTAAGAATTTATTTCCAGTCTGTTTTCCAAAAATCTGCGGCCACATATTTTAATATTATATGAAAAGATAAAAAATATTCTGTGGCAGTTATAGTACCTGGCTCTGGAGCCAGACTATCTCGACACTACTGTGCGATCCTGAACAGGCTATTTAACCCCTCTACCTCCGTTTCCTCATCTCTGAGGTGAGAATAATAATAAGAGTACCTATTCTCTTGGTGTCGTCCTAAGGATGAAGTTAGCTAATACATGTAAAGCACTTGGAACACTGCCTGGCAAATACAGTAAGAGCTCAATAAAAATAGGCTATTCTTATATTCCCAATCATGGTATATAATTTACTTCTCCATTTCCTCTTCAGTGAAACCGTCTCAATGAAAAAAATTTTGAGGTTCGTTGAGAAATAGTAAAAGTTTAACAGAACGTTTGGTTAAATAGGGCTAGAGGGCCCAAATGGCTAAAATGAAAACAGTCATCAAGTTTAGATGAAGAAATACACTGCTGACGAGAATATAAAATGGTACAACCACACTGGAACATTGACTGGCAGCATCTACTAAAGGTGAACAAAGGCATACCCCTAAATTGTCTAGAATTCCTAGGTATATAACCAACATAAATGCCCACAAAAAGTCATGCACTAAAATCTTCATACCAGCACTAGTCTTAATAGCAAACAACTGAAAACTGCACAAACGCCCACCAACAGTATTGGGTGCAGTCACACAATGGGGCACTCCACAGTACTGAGGGACCAATTACAACTAACTACACACAACACTAAGGGTGAGTTTCACCAACATAATGTAAAGCGAAAGAAGCCGGACGTCAAAGAGTATACACTGTATAATTTCGGTTATGAAAAGCACTAGGACAGGCTGGACTAGATGCTGTGATGCAACGCCCTGGTCCCCCCAGGAAGGAAGGATTATTCCCCCAGCTTTAGGAGTTGCCAACACAACACCCAGCAGCTGTCAGCCCTCCTTAGAAACGGCCTCTGTGGAAAAGAGCAGCAGTCCCAAAGGCAGGTCCTTCTTGTGCAACTCAGAACATCTCTGAAGGGCCTTTCCAGAATTCCACATGGGGTCAACTGAGGCTTCCACTAAGACTGAACTGCAGCTCAACTTCTCCCCCTGCCCAATCTTGCTCCCTTCCCATCTCTTCTCTTCCACAAGCGTTGATCCCAAGAGCCATCCCCGATACATTTCCTGAACGCTAATCTCTCACTCTTAAGAGTCTGCCTCCCAAAGTATCCAACAAGCAAATGAGATCTATGATGTGAGAAGTTAGGACAGTGACGACTACCGTGGGGAGAGCAGGTAATGACAGGAGACGGCAGGAAGGAGACCATCTAGGGTGCTGGTAATAGGCTTTTTACCTATCTGGGTGCTGGTCCTGTGACTGTTCAAATGGGAAAAATTCATTTAATTGTGAACCTATGAAATATGCACTTCGTCCTACGTATATTATACTTCAATACGAAGTTAAAAGAAAATAAGGCAAATAAGAAAATGATGAGAATGGGACAGAACCTTAGAGAATATTTAGCCTCACCTCCTTGTGCATCCCTTAAATAACCCTTTTCTGTGCACTTAAACGTAGCTCAGCAAAGTCTAACCTGCGATTACAGACCAGCTGGTGACAAACCAGGCCAAGAACAGGCCCAGGCTTCGACAACAGCCTGTGTTGTCTTGACCAGACCATTCTCTTGTGGGTAGCAACAGGGGTCAAATCCGAGGCCGGGGAAGGGCCTGCTGCAGCCGGCTCACCTCGCTGTCAGCTTTGCCTTGCAAGGAGGGAGACTCTGAGTTTAGCCGAAATGCAAGCACCCCAAAGGCACCTTTAGGTACCTTCACCTTTGAACCTTGAGAAACACACCTGACTCTGATATCAGAAGACTTAAAAATGTTTCTAGTATAGACAAAACAGCATGCTTGACCCTTTGTGGTGTTATCTCAAGAAAGGCCTTTCTCTCTTACCATAGCTGTCTATTTGTTTTGGTTTTTTATTAATTAATTTATTAATTTTTGGCTGCGTTGGGTCTTTGTTGCTGCGCTCAGGCTTTCTCCAGTTACGGCAAGCGGGGGCTAGTCTTCATTGTGGGCGCGGGCTTCTCATTGCGGTGGCTTCTCTTGTTGCGGAACACGGGCTCTAGGCGTGCCGTCTTCAGTAGTTGTGGCTCGCGGGCTCTAGAGCGCAGACTCAGTAGCTATGGCGCATGGGCTTAGTTGCTCCGCGGCACGCGGGATCTTCCCAGACCAGGGCTCGAACCCGTGTCCCCTGCATTGGCAGGCGGATTCTTAACCACTGAGCCACCAGGGAAGTCCCATCTGGCTGCTTTTATTATTTATCTATCCCTTCATTGCCTCCTTCTCAAAAGCAGCTTTTAGTTTATTTAGGTAATAAAATGTCACATCTTCCCCTTTTACATAGGGAATAAAAAACACAAATAGGACAAAATATGTCCTCAATAGGGAAGATAAATTCCTTCATTTTCTACACTGGCTCTTAATGAGATTATTGATAAACTCATTCCTGACCCTAAATTCACCTGCATCATTCCCACAGTGAAAAACACTCACCCTATATAATTCTGGAAAACTTCAGTCCAAATGATTCCCTTAAAATGATGATGATGAAGACAGCACCAAAAAAGCTGAGAAACTACTGGAACAAAATTGTTACTTTATTTCCAAAATAATTTAGTTCATTGAGATGTAAGAACTAAAAACCATGGTGGTCTCTGGGAAACTAAAAGGGCTTTTGGTGCCCAATTCTTATGAACATTTTACACCAACAACGAGGGAAGAATATGACGAGTTTTACCTCATATGGAAGTTCTCATGCATTATTTAGGCTGGATCCAAGAGAAGAGTCAAATAAACTGTAATCTTTTAACTTGTTGTTATTGTAGTTTTCTGTCAGTATTTCTTAAAGAGTTGCACAGACCCACAACTAAGGTCCAATAAAAATGTTTAGGCTTTCATAGCACAGGGAGATCAGCTCGGTGCTTTGTGACCACCTAGAAGGGTGGGCTAGGGAGGGTGGGAGGGAGACGCAACAGGGAGGGGATATGGGGATATATACATATGTATAGCTGATTCACTCTGTCATACAGCAGAAACCAACACAACAATGTAAAGCAACTATACTTCAATAAAGATGTCAAAAAAAAACACACAAAATTTTAGGCTTGATCCCAAAGAATAGCCAAACGCACTTGTATTTCCTTTTAAACTTTTTTTTTGAAGGAAGATATCTCAGAGTATATACAACTAGATTATTTAATTCTTTCTAAAAGGGTTTGCCTCTCAGATAAATCTAAGTAAATTCATCTCCCTTCAAGGCAGCGATGAAAAAGAATGCAATAATAACGTGCATTCCATTCTTTATCTTAAACACTCAACAAGAAGCTGGCTAGGAATTTCCCACACACTGTTTTCTGGGTCATTTATTGATTTATTCATTTATTCAAACAAAGATTTTTGGAAAGCCAACTCTACCTTGAAGCAAAAACCTAATTAACTCCTCTTCCTTACATATGGTTATAAAAAGATCTCAAAACCTCCCTTTTGACCACTAAGTAGAACTCTAAAACTCTCTTCCACCCCATAACAAGAAGCAATTTTACTTCCTAACCCTATTATTAGTCCTTCAATAAAGAACAGATGAAGAATGTCTTCTGAATGTTTTTTTGAAAAGATACCATGGTTTCCTTCCCACTGAAATACCAAAAGCAAAAGTCAGACCAAATCTGTCCCCTGGGAAGAGTAACTCTGGACTTCGCTAAAGGGATAAGATGAGTGTCATCATATCTGTATAACATGGTCAGACAAGAGCCTGTGTCACACCGTCCCAAGCTCGCCCGTGCAAGCATGCCTTGTGTTTAGAATAGACCTACAGATGAGAGAAAAATCAAGTCAGGTCTGTTGTTGACACTTGCTGTGTCAGTAACAGTGGTTCAGCACTGCTGCCGTGAATACCTCAGTTGGTCCAGCATACATCATGGGAGATGGGAAGATGGCCACCACTGTGGTTTCAGGATTCAGGACTCCTTCCTCCAGCACTGCAGCATGCTGCTTCATACGCCACATCAGAGGAACATCATCGTCCTTTGTCCAGCCACCAAGAGGGTGAAGGAGGAGGACAGGGCGCCGGTAGCCCCTCTCTAGAAGTTGCTTATGGGTATCCTGCATTAATAGAGCATGGCCATTGTGCACTGGGTTGCGTAACTGAAATGCAAAGACAGCATCTGAAAGAGAATATTCGGAGTTAACAACAGTCCTTTTCTAACAGATTACCTTCCAAAGGATAAGCAATTCTTGAAGCTTGATGCTTAGGATTAAGCAAACACGCATGCCTCGGAATCAGAAACTGGTGAAAAACATGTACTGCGCTGACCATTTACTCCAAGGCAACACGATATAGTAATTATTACTTTACAAATCTTACAAGCCTGAGCATGTGTCACATAGTAGTGAGGGATTTATAACAATTACTTTCTGAATTCATGGGCAACCTGAGAATGATAATCAGACTTTCTGGCCCTAACATCTCGGTTCAACTGCTTGCGGTGGATATAAATTCTTGGTCTATGCGTTAATTACCCATCAAGTCAATCCTGCCGTTGGATCTAAGATACTCCTTTATTGAAGGAAGACAGACAGAGATATGTAGAGTTTAAAAAATTTACTTACTACCCAAATAAGCTCATTTATACTGATTACTCTGCTTGACTGGAACCCAGTGCTGTTTTGTGATGCCAGGTCTCGATTTTGGGTTATAGTTTAGCAACAACAGTATCTCTTACAAGGACCATTGCTATTACTCAAATGTTGAAAACTGCTGGATTAATTAAACTGGTTAACTATGTAACATCTGATTACAACCCTGGCTTCGCTCCTACATGGGGCTCTTGCTATCAGAAGACCTTTCTTAGAAGGCATGGTTCCTTGGAGTCATAGAGTAGTTTCACAGAACAGAGTAACAACGCAGTTAGAGGAGCTCTGTATTTGATGCCCTCACAATATCTGATACATCATCATGCCACGTTGATCCAATCTTGACTCAGAGAGGAACAACTTCCTCTTCCCGAATAATTTTAAGCCGAATAGTACAACATCCCCAATCTATTCTCAATTCTGACCCTCTTCTATCACCGTGACAAAAGGCACAGAAAGAAAACTATGGCACCCTACTTGACCAGGAGATTTCTGGGGACACATCCTCGGATATTCCAAGATTTAGAGCATGTTCACTATGCTTTGAAGTTCTCAGGTTACCTTTTCTTGAGAAACAAGGCTGTTTTTCACCAAAGAAATAGCTGCTAGCTTTTATCTGCTAGTTTTAGCATGCTGCAAATACTGCCAAATGGTGATTTTTCTAATTCCATCATTCCATCTACATTTATTAGTTGAGTTTCTACTATAAGTTAGAGTTTCCACTTCTCCTCCTTATATGACATAAGGTACAAAAAAGAAGTCTTGATACAAATATGTGAGTATTTAAAAGTATGCTGCTTTAAGGAAATGGGAGGAGGGGTACAGACCTGAAAGTTTTTCTATCCTTCTGAAATCACTTCAAATTTTGGATATAGTATATGGATATCCAAAGATTTCAAAACATCCCTTTTAGCCATTAAGTAGAACTCCAGAACTCCCCTTCCCCAAGATCAAGAAGGAATTTTACTTCCTGCCTCTATCATACTCCAGTCCTTCCAAAAAAAGAACAGACGAAGAGTGTCTCCTGAATATGAGCACTAAGACTGCTCCACTTAGGGAGGATCACTGCCTGAACTGAACCTGCATTCTGATTCTGGCCTAAATCTCATCAGTAAGTTTAGTTCTCTCCCCTCTCTTCCCTTCCCTTTGTAGTGCCCATTCTTTGTAAACAGCCTTGAAGCACAACAGAGACACTTACTAAGCATTAATAAATCCTACTACTGGGCTAATGTGAGTTACTGCACTGATGGAGAGGTTGGGGGCGAGTGGCTCCAGGCTTGTACCACGGGGAGAAAAGAGAGTAAGAGGACTCTGGCCCAGCACAAGCCTGTAGCACCAGGGCCGAGGAGATGCCTGCGTGGTAGGGGCAAACAGGGCCAGGGCTGAGAAGACAGCTCATTTGCCTGGGAGCGTAAACAGAGCAAATCAGAGCAAATAAGTAAACAGGTTGAGTAGAATGGCAACCAGGATTCTCACTGTAGGAGAGGAGGCAAAAATACCAAAAAGAAGAAAGGCTAGAAAAGACCACATGGTATTGGATTGGGGTTGAAAATAGCAGCGTGACCTCATGGTCTTCAGCTACATAGACAGATATACGCAGGAACAGATATAAATGTGTGTGAGTGTATGTGCTTATGCACATTTCTTGGTTCTCTCCGCTGAAAGGTCCTACAAGCAATGAATACCCAGTGGCAATGAGCAAAACTAAAGCCCAAATTTTACATTCTTAATACTATTCCTCACTTAAAGCAGGGTTCCTTGGCAAAATGGCCAATTCTAGGGCTAGGGCACGGAAAGTACAACGTGAGCTGGAACGTCTTTTGTGTCATAAGGAAAGGAGGTGCTCAGAGAATAACGAGGGCTAGTCAAAAGGATACAGCAACCAAGTCTGACACGGTCCCAAAGGCCAACCTAGGACAAGCTAGATATCAAGTAAATAATAATATTAATGGATTGTAAATCACCGAGTAAAATAGGAATCTGTAAATCCAGAAAGAATAAAATAAATGAAAAAACCAATGGAGGAGAAGTGGAAACTCTAACTTACAGTAGAAAGTCAACTAATAAACGTAGATGGAATGATGGAATTAGAAAAATCACTATTTGGCAGCATTTGCAGCATGCTAAAACTAGCAGATAGAAGTTTGATGACAAGGGGCTATTTATGGAGTCTCAAAATCTCTCCCCCAAAACGCCTGTTAGTACATACAAAATAATTTGCTAACTTTACAGCACAAAAACCTGGTAAACATGATCTTAAATGACAAAAGTTAACTTTAAAAAAGTTAACCTCATCTGTAATAGGACAAATCAAAATTGTGAGCCACCAAATATGATGCACCAAGAATTCAGCATTGTTTCCTGCAGGATTCCTGACAAAACTGTGTAACTGGAACCTAATTATGAGGAAACAGCAGATAAACCCAAACTGAGAGACAGTCAAGAAAGTAAACGGGGCTTCCCTGGTGGCGCAGTGCTTGAGAGTCCGCCTGCCGATGCAGGAGACGCGGGTTCGTGCCCCGTTTCGGGAAGATCCCACATGCCGCGGAGCGGCTGGGCCCGTGAGCCATGGCCACTGAGCCTGCGCGTCCGGAGCCTGTGCTCCGCAAATGGGAGAGGCCACAACAGTGAGAGGCCCGCATAACGCAAGGAAAAAAAAAAAAAAAAAAAAGAAAGTAAACGACGTGACTATTCAAAAATGCCAAAGTTGTAAAAGACACAACAAAGACTAAGCGACTGTTCCAAATGAAGTAGACTAAAGAGACATGACTGACATCCTGAACCAGGAAGGAAAGGTGGCAAAGAGAAGATTTTAGTTGTCATTTTTGGTTTTGTGATAAAAGACATTATTGGGACAATGGCATGATGTGAGTAGTTGAAGTGCACAGATTAGACAGTATTATATCAATGGTATTTTCCTGAGTTTGATGAGCATACTGAAGTTAGGTAGGAGACTGTCCTTATCCTCAGGAAATACATTTGGAAATAACTAAGGAGTAATGAGGCATCATGTCTGCAACTTTCAAAGAAAGTGAGAATGAGAAAGCAAAGAAATATAATGTTAATTATGGAAACTGGGTGAAGAATATACAGGAGTTCTTGGTACTATTCTTGTAATTTTTCTGTAAATTTAAAATTATTTCAAAATAAAAATTTAAAAAACAAAGTAAAAAATTATGACAGGAGACATATGAACTGGTTATAACACGCAGATTTTATTTAGATCCTGATTCAAACAAACTATAAAAAAAAGAAATGTGACTACTATGAAATTATCAGAAATATAAACACTGACTAGATATTTGATAGTATTAAGAAACTATTGATATTATTATTATTTAGGTGCAACAGTGATATCATGGTTGTATTTTTTAAGGTCCTTTACCTTTAAGAAATTCTTTCTGAAATATTTAGATGGTAATGACATGGGGTTTGAGATTTGCTTCAGAATAATATGCAGGGATGCAGTGGGGTAGGTAGGGGTACAGGTGAAACAAGAGTAGCCAAGAGTTGGTACCACTGAATTTGGGTTAGAGGTATATAGGGATTCATTCACACTATTGCATCTACTTACAGATTAAGTAGCACATGTTTCAAATTTTCGCTAATAATTTTTAAAAGAGAAGATACACGTAAAAGCAGCACTGCTTTGGAACATGATATTTATGGGTTCAAATTACAGGTCTAACGATTTTTAACCATGGACTATGGTCTTTAAGGACTTAATTTCACTTTGGACATCTTCATAGTGGGGATGATACTAAGGTTACTGTTACGAAGATAAAATAATATGAAGTACCCAGCACGGTGAGATGTACAGTGCAGTCACTTAAAAATCTAAGTTCCTTAAGACAATTCATTCTTTAAAAAAAAAAACAAAAAATGTTCTACTGGTGACTCAAGGTCTACTCTAGTACGAACTAACACTCCAGTGAGTGTTTCCAAGATGAGGGTGCATTAGCTCTGTGCTGCAATATGCAGCCTTTGCCTTTCTTAATCAGGAACAGGTGCCTAACTGTGACTAGGACCCCTGGGTAATACATCTCAGGTGTATGATGACTACATTCCTAGACTCCAATCAGGTCAAATCTGATTTTGTAAAATTGCCATTTAGCAAGATTATTTATATGAACAGCATGTGCAGAAGGAAACATAAATAAATTCTGTCTCAAATATACGTATTTCACAGATTCTAATAATTCATCTACCTAGGTTTCCGTTCCAAAAAGAATTAATCTAGCTCCACACTGGACATGTAACAGATAAAGTTAAGATGAATGACTTATTAAAAGTTTACATTAGCAGCATATAAAGGATTTTGCTGCCAAAATTTCTTCCAGGTAGAATTATTTCCTTATTATCAGTTCCATTCAGAAATCCAATGATCATTTGCTCTGTCTGCCCATTTTTTCTTGCCAATATTACCAGGTCTTTCCTAAACTTCCAGCCTTTTCAATCCCTTGTAACTATTTATCAATGAATTACACAAATGGCTTTAACTGCCTGTAGCTCCAGACTGCATTTTCATCCCTACCATCTGGTTTCCCCACTAGAGAACTTATGTGGATGAACAATGTAATGGAAGCACCTGATCCACTGGAAGCTTACATTCCCAAGGTATTGTCCCAACTAACATAACCCAGTATGCATCACCATTATATTTTCCTCCAACAATTTTCCATCAAGGATGGAAAAAGAATAATGGGCCACTATGGACCTGGAGCCACTGATACGTAGAGCAACTTTCAGTAACTCTTCACATTCTCATCCCCATTTTCTAAAGGACAAGTGAATTCCCCGTTGTCACACCATAACTGGTAGAAAATACTTGTCTTTTAGCTTTTAACTCTTTATGGATTAGTTTAAGACTGCTTTACCTAAGATCAGGGTTTCAACCGTGTTTGAAAATGGGACATGATCTTCAAAATGACTGGAATTTAACATTAACATTTATGATTTCCATTTCTTTCTAGCCTTCTGCCCCCATTCCTGGGAAAGGAGCAGGAATTCCATAATTGTGATTTACAGAAATTACACTGTGAAGCTGCTGATGCCGTGCACAAAAACAAACTTTTTCCTTCAAGAGTTAGAGTGACTATTTTAAGCTTTGCAGGCTATGGGGCTTCTGCTGCAACTACTCAACCCTGCCGAGCAGTGCAAAAACAGCCACAGACGATGCATAAGTGACTGTGGCTATTTCCCAGTAAAACTTTATTTACAAGAACTGGCAGCGGGCCAGATTTGGCATGCAGGCTGTGGTTTACCAACCTCTGAAAGACAAATGAAATTCGGGTGATGGAAGTAAGAGCGCTGCAACCAAGAGGCCTGGTGCGAGCAGAAGTGTGGAGGCAGGAAAGCAGATGCATCTGAGGACACAGAATCGTCCGTCTTGTCAAAGATGGATACAAAGCCTAGCGCGTGATATCACGCAGAATTCTGAATGATAGGTTAGGAAGGATACTGTGTTCCAAAGAGAGGTTGTGAGTTAATCAGTAATGTTGCCCAGAAAATTAGGCTAGTAGACTGTGCGGGACTGAGGTGGGGGAGGGTCAGTGGGTGGAGTGGGGAGACAGCAAAATCGGAAGACCGTGGCGCAGAAACGTGCTCCCAAATTTTTCATATAAAATAAACCATCCACCAACTCTTCCATTCTCCCCACTCACTCAATCTATTCCTCCCCCAGGATACAGAGAGGCTCGTCTGACCAATCACAACCTACACACTGGGAATGGGGTCACAACGGCAGAGACTGGTGCTGCCCACTCCCTCAAACCCCTCCCCGGTGCTGAGGTCACTGAGCAGCGCTTTACGTGTTACTGACTCACAGATCTACGTCATCTGACCGAAACTCCCCTAAGCTCCAGACCATCTCTCCACCTGCCTCTTAGCACTCCACGGGCACCTCAAATCACCTCCCGCCAGCCTCCTTCCGCACCTCTGGTCCTCCTCCACGACCTCTGAGAGCAGGCACCACTACCCACTGCAGAGTCTTAGACTCTGGAGGACCACTGCCATCCTCCACACGCAGTGCATCGCTCTGCTCCCTAAACCTCGCTAAACCCTGCGTTCTTCACTCCCCGTGCCCACATCAGCCCTTCATCCCTGCTTCACAAGACAACTGGTCTCCCCCCGCAACCCCATCCAGTCTCCATCCAGCAGCCAAAGCAGGCAGGGGGGCAGGGAAGAAAGGAGTTGGGACAGGATGAAAATTCTGTTTTAGATACACGGTCCTGGGGGAGCAGTGAAACTGGTCCTGCCCCCAGGAGCTTACAATCTAGTCAGAGGAGAAGCAAACACTCACTAATCAGAGAATAAATCCATGTCAGAAGGAATATACTTCCTTCAACTCCAAGAGGACATGATTAGGTCTTTGTTTTCAGAAGGTAAGTCTGGTGACAATGTGAAGGATAAAGTGATGGAAGAAAAGAACGGGAATGGAGTCACTCGTTCAACTAGTTCCTTCCTGCTCTGCCACATGGTGAGTATGAAACCCCTGCCAAACCCAAAAGGTACTTTCCTGTTTTAAAGTCCTGACCTCTCTGCTGCCTCTGACACACACACACACACACACACACACACACACACACACACACTCACACACAAAAGCTATGCCACTGTCTTCATAGCCTCAAGGCCTTTTAACCATGGCACCAACCTTTTCTATTTCATTTGCCTCTTTATGCTTTTTCTTTAGTAAAAACCATGAAACACTGAAGAAAATTCAGAGGGGGAAAAACCACCCCAAATGCACTATCTTAATATAACTTTTGGGGGGGTTTTGCATAGTCTCCCAGTTTTTCTCCTTATGCATACGTTTTTACACAGATGTGATCAAATGTGTATGACATTTTATATTCTGCTTGACTCATTTTGGTCTAGTCACCTGTTTCTGACATCCTGTAGTCCTCTCAGAGCCACAGAGTTCATTGCTGGGTCCTATGAAATTCTTTCTTTACATACTCATTCAGGAAACTTACCCCCCTTCGCCTGGATTCAATTACCATGCGCATACAGATGGCTTCTGTTGGCTGCATCCCCAAGTCCTGAGCTTCCAACTCATCAGTTACAGAGACTTATTACTAAAAACGTTTCAATAGACGCTGCTCATTACCACCCCACCCCTCAATTCCTTCACCTTCGCTTACTACCCTCCCATCTCAAGCCAAAAGCAGGTCCAGCTGCTAAAACCTGCACCTTCTCCTATACCTCATGCCTAAGTAAAGGAAGAGCCCCATACTACAGTTTCTCTCCCTCTCCTCCAGATTCGACACCACCCAGTCCAGGAGCCAACACGCCATGTTAACAAGCACGGTCTGACCCCTTTCCCTCCGGCAGGCGGAAGGGCAAGAAGACAGTGTAGAAGGTTCTTCTCAGGATGCGCTGACTTCTGACAGGGGAGGAATGGCAACCGTGAGTGTTTTCTGGTGGTGGGAGGAGGCTGGGCCCTGACCCCCCAGGATACGTGCAGGACACAGGCTGCCTGACCTAGCGCCACGGCCACGGAACCCTGATGTGGCACAGTACAAACACCTGGGCCGGACCCCAGTGCTGCACTTTCTCAGCGAGGGGTCCGGGGACAACTGCAGCTCCCCAGCAGGGCAGCCGTGAGCAACGAATGAGCTGGCCAGCAGGGGAGCACTGCCAACTCCTTCCCCAAGATTTCTCAGACCTGTGCTTCGCTGCCCAGCCCACAGGCAGAACCCCGGCCTGCATCCCAACCACTAGACCCAGAATTACAACATCCGCCTGCTGTCTTCCTTTCAACTTCTCTGAAAACTGGCCTGCATGCAGCAGTAATAAATAAGTCTTCTCTTGCAGTCCTACACAAGCTCTATTATCTGCCACTTTACCCCAAAGCTCTAAGTACAGGCATTTCTGATTTTCCCCAAATCAATACAGTAGCTGAACAAGAGGGTCCTGACAATCGCTCTAGCGTTGCTGGGAGGCAGGCTGGGGCGCAGGCACGCTATGTTTTTGTGGGAGTTTTTTGAAGAGAGCTGGAAATGAGAAAGAGGTTGATCCCCCTCCTCCCTCGGGACTGTCATTTCTTTTACTTAAACTGCTCATGAGGGGGGAAAAGAAATCAACAAGACAGGTCTAGGCTACTTGAGTAAATATGAATAGACTAGAATTTTTCACCCACAGGCACTCTCATACCCCAAAGTACGGCAGCAAGTTGTCTTTCTTTCTCAGGACTAGAAATGCTTTCAAATTAAAGTGAAAAATAATGTTGGATATAAAGCTTTTTTGCCAGCTGGACACTGTACTGCCTGTTCTCCACTCTCCTTCCTGTCCAGTCCTGTCTCGTGCCTCTGTGCGCGTGTGCACATGTGCATGTGTGTGCGTGTTTGGGGGTGGGAGTGCTGTACTCCTGCCTCCATACGGGAGACATCAGTAGGCAACCAGAGGATGGAGGACAGAAGTCTCGCCCCAGTAGCATCCTGCTTCAGCGCTGGGATCACAGCGGGGTCTACACCCCGGACAACTAGCTCCTGCCCGGCAGCCCCTTGCCACAGCACCAGCTCCTCTTATGCCACTTCAGAAACAATGCTGCCTTCCGATGCCCTGCAGGAATGGTCAGACTACCCCAAATTGCCAGTCCCCGGATGCCTCATCATTCCTTGGCGGTTCCCTTAGCCCTGACCGCCCATCTTTTAATACTCACGTTGTTAGATAATGTTCACAGCCTCAAGTGTGCCTTGACCTGACTGACAAGAGGCTCCATCACCCAATCTCAGATTACAGCATCTCCGGCCCACTGCCACGTACAGGCAAGAAAGCCCAGTGCCTTCAGAGGCAAACTATCTGCTTCCACCTCAGCTTTCTCAGGCATCTGTTGTTCCCAACTTTGCCTAATATACCCATCTACTGTCTCTATCCATTCATTTAAAATACAGTCTGTGGTTCAACAACTTGACAAAGCTCTCTCAGATTTATTCAACACTGTGCTACCACATACTAGCTTGAGAGAAATTATGTCAGCGTTTCCCTTTGTAACCCAGCAGCACACCAGTACTCTGTGTGTAATAAACACTAACTGGCTCTTACTTGGCTTAAGTGAAATTCAGTCTTTCTTTCCAGGATAGTGGTCAATCATCGGTGGTTCAAAGAACTTGCCATCTGGAACCGTGTCACCTTGCAATCCTGACGTGGGTATTAAAGACCTCTCAATCCTTCCAGCTACAGAATGGTCTAGAAACAGCAAAACTGATCATATCAATGTGCACAGGACAACAACCCACACAGGGTAATCAAAGATTACCTAATATTCCCTAAGACGAGGGAAGGAGAAGGAGAGAGAGGTAAGAAAAGAAAGACTAAGTAAAAGAAAAAAAAATATTCCCTGTTTTCTCTCCCTTGAACTATGATTTGTACACAAGAGTAGATGACTTGCTATTGGCTTCCAGAAAGAGTGAATAAGAACTATAAAGGGACCGCCTCAGTCTGTTGCTTATTTGCCTTAGTCTAAAATGGAAAAGTAAACAAAATAACACTCCATCATCTTTTCTGCTGGATTTCAGGCTAATAACCAGCTCTCAGCTACTTTAAACAAAGCTGCAATCACCCATTATGCAACAAATCCTCTGAATGATTTAAAATGTCTGGTACACAAGGAAGAATGTAAAACAGACGTAATATAAAGTCTTGGATTATGAATGATAATTTCTTGATAAGACCCCTCAACAGTGCTAAAAATTTATTTAGTAACACGAATTCCAGATATAAATTATTTTGAAAACAAATTAAAGTAAGCAAGGTGGTCTCAGCAAGTCCTCAGCGAAACATGTTCCTGTTCACCAGAAAAAAAGAGAGAAGTCTACACATATTAAACTGTCAGATGCTTCTGGAGGCAAATAAATGAAGACCCAACTGGAAGTGCCTTATACAACTCAAACATGCATTAGGTCTTTGAATAACAAATCTGGATACAGAGGACCCAAGGGCTGGATCAGAAACTCAAACACTGTAAGATTCTTATGGACTCTCATGGTACAAAATGGCTAGCAGAGCTCCAAACATTGTACCCTTACATGACAGCATCCAAAGCAGGAGGAAGAGGAAGGATGGGAAAGGATAACTTTTTGTCCTAAGCCAGTTTCTTTTCAGGAAGGAAAACCTTTCCCAGAAGCCCCACTTCCTTACATCTCAAAGGTCAAAACTGACTTACACACGGACCTTTAAGTCACACACTGACAAAAGAGAATGCGGCACCATCACTGACTTATAGCAGTCATGATACAGGCCTCTATGACTGGACCCAAAACATGTTAGCAAGAAAGAAGAAAACAAGCTGCTGTATAAGCAAGCACCGAGTGTAATATTCGGAGAAATTCCTGCACAAGTAGTTTAAGTCAAATATGTGCTTCAAATTCAGAAGAGAGGAATAAAATTCGGAAGGAGGAATGGGGTACCACACTATCAAATAGCGTAAGGGGGCCAAGCAAAAAATGTGCATGAACGAGGCAGGCTGGTGGGGACTGTGGAGCTCTGAAGAGTGTGTGTCCATCTCGGGCCTCCAGTTCTTGATCCCTTTCACATCACTTCAAATATCAACTAATTACGATACAGCTTAAGAAAAAACATACTCTTTCTCTTCCCTTTACTTGTATACCCTTTACTTACTGGTAAAACTAGCTTCCAACTCACGTAACAGAAATAATGACACCTTAACCTCTTGCTGTGTGCCAGGTACTGTTACGGTGCCTAAGCATCTTAGCTCATTTCACTTTTTAAAAATAAAAACCTATGTGTCAGGTACCATCACTGTCCTCATTTGTACAACTAGGGAACTGAGCCATAGAGAGGAAACCCCTTTCCCCACAACCACGTAATTTCTAAGTGGTAAAGTAGGGGGCAGTGTGCACACAGGACTCTGAATGACTACCAAGGATCTGAGAGGTCACAGGACCTAAACACAACTGATGAAATGGGAGCTCCTGCCCAGATTCTGGAGTCACCTGGGAAGGCAGGCTTCTGGTTAATAAATACGGCTGGGTGGCCAGGTAGTTCCTTAAAAGGCATCCATATCCACCTGACTTTTCTCAGCCATATCTCCTCAATCTGTACACAGAAGATATTTTAAAAAGCAGCACCAATGCTTAGTGTTTAACCATTTCTGTAGTGGGTGAGAATTCACTAGCAGCATGATTGTAGGAGGCTTCAAATTCTTCAGACCTTAAAAAACAGCCTCCTAAAATCTACAGCGAATGCTGTGGCAGGCACCCGTGTAAACACATCATTTACCTACTTCTGTGTAAAAGACCTGCTAATCACAGATGTCTAATATAAAAATCACTGTCCTGGGGCACTTTCTAAGACAGTATTATCAAGAACAGTTTCTACAAACTCTCTATATTTACTGCTCCGTTTCATCCTAATCCAGAAATCTGAAATCAATATTAACCTACTCTTCAACAACTTTTTCTGTTATTTGTTGACTGTCTCTCTCTTCTACACCATACACTCCTGTCTTATTTATGCATCTTCAGCACTTGGTACTCTGGCATATAAAGATGCAAAACAAACACTTGCTGAATGAATAGCAAATGTGATATTGTTGTTCTCTTATTTTCTGCAGCGGTACATTCTACTCCAATAAGACATTCTGGGATATAAGGCACGTTGATATGAGTGAACTACACAGGTTGATTCAGATTGACTACCTTTCCTTACATATTCCATTGCTAACTAAATTTATCTTTACTCCTCATTCTGTCTTACATTTTAGCAAGGGTTGGAAAAAATCTTCAAGAACCTCCCCATCAAGGAGAAGCTCCAAGTAATCCCATGTTAGATAATTAGGTCCATGTCTTACCTGCATTCATATCTTTAAACTTCTGCTTTAGCTCAGCAGGAGTAAGACGGTACTGATCAAGACCATCTTTCCAATAAATTCGGTCCAAAACTTGAAGATCTCCTCCAATGAGCCAATCTCCTTGTTCCATAACCATCTAATGGCAAGAGAAAGAAAATAATTTTTTTTTAACAGGAACCAATATCAAAATAAGTAAGAACATTTCTCTCATACAAGCTAAATATACCTGTAAACTACACTCATCTTAAGGTCAATGGTAAATCTGTTTGGTTTATCAACTGAACTGGCATTAGAGATGCTGTAGAATTAGAATATATTTTATAATTTTGCAAAGGATTTGTGACGCAGCTATTATATTTGCATATGAAACGCAAACAAAATCAAAATGAATAATTACGACTTTTTTAAGCAAACAAAACATTGTTTTCCTTGCTGTTGTATGGTGATCAACAGCAAAGTGTGTAAGCCTGGGTCACCCCGCCCTCTTGTGTTCTCCGATACTAAACTTTTGAGCAATTAAAGTATTGATGATGGAGCTGAACACAAATTCTTGCCTTCCAATCTCCACGCCACCTCAAATTTCTTTCGGCTCCACTCGTGTCCTTTCTCTGCATCTGAGAGGAGAAGATATACCCTCTAGGACCCATCCATTTTTGCAACGCAGCTCAAGCTCTTCCCCCACAGCTTCAACTTACCTGCTAACAATGCACCTCAACTGCGTAGTCACTTCCTGCCTGGTCTCCCTCACTAGTAGGTCTCTACCCATCCACCAGACCACTCATTCAACAAATATTCACTGAGCACTGGTATGTGTCAGGGTCTGTGCTAGGCACTCGGAAATACAGCAGAAAACGAGAGAGAAAGATCTTACTCCAATGGAGCTTATATTTTAGTGGGCGAGACAGAGGAAAAACCAGAGAAATATCACCTCGTGATAAATAAACGTTGCAGAGAAAACAAACAGGGCACTGGAACACAGTGTCCAGGGAGTAGAGTGAATGGCATTTAAGAGAAAGGAGTTATTAGTAAATGCCTCTCTGAGGAAGGTGACATTTAACCTGAGACGATGAAAAGGAACTCGTCACGGAGGTAAAGTAGTTCATGCAGAGGGACACCAAGTGCAAAGTCCTGGCGTAGAAACACGTTTCTGTCTTTGGGAACAGAAAGAAAGCTAATGTGGCTAGAAGGTCAGAAAGGCCAAAGCAAGGAGAGGGGCAGCAGTAGTAAAAGAAGGCCAGGGCCGGATCCCACTGGGCCTCACAGGTTTTATTCTGATTACAATGAGCAGCCACTGGAGAGTTTTAAAGGGGGCAGTGATATGTTCAGATCTATATTTTTAAAAGACTCACTCTGGCTGAACTAAGAATGGATTTCAATGGGTATGACAGGAAGCTGGACTCCAGCCAGGAGACCAGGAGGGCATGGCCGGCACCGGAGGGCATGGGGCTGGAAGAGGGACACCCTGCTCTACACCACCCGGCTGGCTTCTTAAATCACCACGTCATTTATGACCCTGTCAAATCTGCCTGCCACCTCTCTGTTCCTAGGAAGGCAGAGCAGCATAGGGGAAGAGCACAGAAGACCTAAGACAGACTCTAATCCTGACACCTCACAGGTACCTCTGCAGCTCTGGGCAAGTTGAACCCACTCTAAGACTCCTGAGAATGAAGAAAATAACCTTGTCTACTTCTAAGGGTCACCGTAAGGACCGAAAAGCAGAAACATGGTTGAAAAGCATAAATACATGTAAATTGTTATTATGACTGAACAAAATTTTAACACCTTGGAGTAGAAACTGAAGCCCAAGGTCCTCTCTTCCCACTCGACCACCAACTCTCTCTCAAACACACCGAGTCTTTGCTCCCCCTGCCGCAGAAACCTGGGAAGCTGCTTCTTACAGCTCCCTCCTATCCAAATCCTACTGGTTCCTCAAGGCTGCACACCAAGTACTAACTAACCTAAGAAGTCTTACAGACTGCTCTAAATAAAAGTGGCACACAATATAAACAGCATTCACATATGTTCAGTGATTAAAAACTGTCTCCTCCAATGAATTCATACAGAAAGTACTCTCTAGTGGTAGGGATTACATAGTATGTGAAGCTCTACATAAGCCAATAATGACTTTCTGCTAAGGATTATGGAAGACGGCTTTAAAGCCCAAGGTCCTGGATTCAAATCAGACCCTCATCCCAACCATAAGCTGCCTAACTTTGGCCAAGAACATATATCCCCCATAAAGTCTCAATTTCTCCATGTGTAAGATGGAAATGCCACCCATCCTATAGGTCTGCTATGTGGTTCAAAAAATTTACATAAGCATGGTTTGTAAACTATGTTATTTGTTATTAATAACTGTAGAATTTTAATGCTGAAGGAATGTCTGACACCATTAGTTCAACCTCCTTATTTTATAAAACAACATATTTGCCTGTTTTTTAAGTTTATCATTTTTGTCCTACATAAGACAATGAAATGAAATTTAACACACTTCCATGATCTAAACAGATGCTATATAAAGTTTCTAGGTAAAGCTACTAAAATTTCACTTAGTTTCTTTTCTTTTTTTTTTTTTTTTGGCTGCACCATGCAGCTTACAGGATCTTAGTGCCCCGACCAGGGGTCCAATCAGGGCCCTGGCAGTGAAAGCGCTGAGTCTAACTACTGGACTGCCAGGGAACTCCTTCGCTTAGTTTCTTTAAAAGTTCACACTAAGTTCCAGCCTTGACTCTGCAAAATATTAACAGTTCCAATGGCATAGTTGATATACAGGTAATGCCTCACATTTCAGCACAAACATTATTGGCAAATCAAGATAAAATGCAGCAAGGTTTACTCAGGACCTTGATGTAGGGGTGATTCTTGCATGTTGTTCCCCACTGCCTGGCACAGCGCTCCTCCTTCCTGTGCTCAAAAAACTCTGGATTGCGAAGAATAGCCACGCGGCGGCCCTCGTACATCAGAGCAAAAGCCGTGCAGCCGTCCAGCCTCTCTTTATCTTCCTGAGTAGCTGTCAGAACTATCGGTACTGACAAGTTAATGACACCCCCTGCAGGGCACAAAAGAACATAAAGCACACAGCTTGCATTACTCAGCAGGCCTCACATCTACCTTTCACACTTCAGTAGACACTCTTCAAATAATAAAAGATTTATTGCTCCAGTGACAGTGTTCCACTGGTACCTGGCACAGAAAAGCAGGGAGAGAACAAGCAACAAACCCAGAGTTGAAAACAAAACAAAACAGCAAAAATTAAGAACATCAACACTGTGTGCAGCAACACTCCTCACAACCACTCATGAAACTGTCTTTAGGGGGAAGAATTGCAGAAGAAACTGTTGAATAAGGAAGAATCAGCTGGTTGAGCCTAACATCACCAAAAATATATGAGTAAGACAAAGAATTATGCTTCAGGGCCTTTACAGGAAAAATATTATAACTGATACTGCTGACAACTACATTTTGAGTGGCAAGTTGGTTAAGTAACTTGAGTATACTTGGTATACCTGGATATCCTTGAGAGAGGAAGACGAAAACACTCAAAAAGTTTTTTGTTTTTTGTTTTTTAATCAGAATGAAACTGATGCCAGCTATCACTGGTCAAGAAACAAAGGTAGTAAATAATCAGTGGCTCCATTTAAACCAAAATATGTTGCCAGTGAGACCAAAGGCACATTCTCAGTTCCTAACCTTTCAAGCTCTGAAAGTGTTTTCTTTCCTATTCGTCATGTGCAAGTTAGAAAAATAAAATACACTCTCAAATTCGTATGTGGATATTATTTACGTTACCAAAGAGAAACCACACTTTTTGGGAAATCATGGCATGCCTTCTTTGGGCAAAAGACATCAACAAAATCAATGAAAACAGTTTGGTTGTTTTAAAATTAGCACCGTAAGGTGGAGTTCAAAATGGAAAATTAATAGGTAGATTTACATCACACCCAAGACTAAGTCATTACTAAGGAGGCAGTCCACAAAGACTTTACCATTATTTCCAAGGAAGAAAATCAAGAAGTAAAATTTAATTCTTATGTTAAACGTTCTTGAGAACAATGAGTAGGAATTACATTTTCTAGTATCTATTTTACTGCCCAGTCAAAAGAAGTTACAACACAGAAGAACGTGGTCACAACTTTGCAGGGTTCTATGGCTTTTTTTTTAAAGTGAAGTATTATAGTCGACGTACAATATTATGTTCGTTTCAGACATACAGCATAGTGATTCAACATTTAAACATATTAAGAAATGATCACCATGATAAGTCTAGTAACCATCTGTCACCATACAAAATTATTACCATATTATTCCTTATGCTGTATATTATATATCTGTGACTTATTTATTTTATAACTGGAAGTTTATACACCTCTCAATCCCCTTCACCTATTAAGCCTACCCCCACCCCCTTCTGGCAACCACCGGTTTGTTCCCTGTATCTATGTCTGTTTTTGTTTTGTTTGTTCTTTTGTTTTGCTTTTTAAATTCCACATATAAGTGAAATCATATGGTATCTATCTTTCTCTGTTTGACTTATTCCACTTAGCATAATACTCTTCAGGTCCATCCATGTTGCAGCAAATGGCAAAAGTTCATTGTTTTTATGGCTGCATAGTATTCCATTGTGTGTGTGTGTGTGTGTGTGTGTGTGCGCGCGCGCGCGTATATATATATATATATATATATATATATATACGCACACACCACATCTTCTTTATCCATTCACCTATTGATGGGCACTTAGGTTGCTTCCATATCTTGGCAATTGTACATAATGTTGCAATGAACATATGGGAACATATATCTTTTCTAGTTAGTGTTTTTGTTTTCTTCACATAAATACCCAGAAGTGGAATTGCTGGATCAAACGGCATAGTTCTTTAACATTTAGCAATATTTTCTTTACTGTAGTAAATTAATCTTACCAACAGTATACAAAGTTTAAGGTAGCTGGAATGTAATTACAATACCCTAAGTATCAATTTCTTTGGCAATTTTTTTTTTTTTAGTGTTTTAAAAGAGTAGGAAGAACCATCCTTTTAACCACCTATTTCAGGACTCCTTAACTTGGGACTCCCTGATTCGTTGTTAGAACACCTGGCTTAAGCAAGCACGGGCTTCAGCACAGCACAGTTAGTAAGTATGTACACTTCCTGGGGAGAGGCTTTTTGCCGTGATCAGGTGGATATGGCATAGGGAAACTGTATTTGTTTTTTAAATCCATTTTCAGCCTTAATCCCCAGGTTGTCCTTCTACCCCTGCAATAAGTCACAATCAAGAAAACTAAAAATGGAAAGATCTCATGATACATTTAAAATATTCAGTACTGATATAATTTAGTCTTTAAGTGCTATCTCCATTAAGATGTTACCAGTAGTCTCTATAAATAGTGACGAATCCCTGCAACTGTGTGCTTTCTTTTCCATACTCAATGTACTTGAATATTTTAAAATGTCTTACCATCCAGAAGACAATCGAAATGAAGACACTGCAAGTACTCCCTCTCTCTCATAAAGCCATTCAGCGGGGTTGCCCAACCTTCTGCCAAAACCTGCACCCACTGCATATCCACCTAGTAAATGAGACAGTAAAGAAAAATGCTTTATTTCATGTACTTATGAACAAAAGCATTAATGGCTTTTTGGAGTTTAATTTTGAAAGCAATGGAAACGAACTTCTCAAGAATGTTTATAGATTTTACAAATCTAATAAACAATAAGGGCACTAGGAAAGTATGTATTTTTCTTAATAAATCTGAATAACATTAGGCTTCCCACCATTTCTGGTAAGAATAGCATCTCCTCAACCAGTGGTCCTCAAACTTTGATATATATTAAGAAACCTCTGGAAGGCTTGTTAAATGAAGACTGCTCCAACCCCCTGTTTCTGATTTAGCTGGTTTGCTGTGGCACAAGGATTTGTATTTTTAACAGGTGCCCAGAAAATGCTAACAATGATGGTCTGGAAACTACACTCTGACAACCACTGTCCTGAACTAAAACAAACTTTAGATAAAAATATTTACCAAAAAAAATCCCTCACCAATGACAGAGTACCCTTCATCTTACAAACACTATATTATTTCTTAAACTTTAAGATTTCTAGTATATCCCATCAGAATATTAAAGAATTGATGAATTAACGCAAGCTGGATATGCTCATTTTTAACTGTGTGTGTGTGTGTGTGTGTGTGTGTGTGTGTGTGTATGGAGCAGTGATTCTCATATGAGAAAAGATAAAGCACCTGGCCAAGAGGTGTGCATTATGATGTGACTTACCATGTATACCCAAAGTATTAGGTTGGCATGTTCCACTGAAAAATCAAATAATGGTAAAACATTCCCCTCCTTCGATTCACAGGAAAAAATTATATTCGTGCACCAAATTGTTTCACCTTCAAGTTCTCCTCTTACTAATTTTTCCTAAACCTTTGACAATGGCCACTATTCTTCTCTACTGGAATCTAATTCTAGATGGTATCTATTATGGACTGAATGTTTATGTCCCCCTGCAAATATGTTTAAGCCCTAACCCCCAATGCAAATGTATTTGAAGATAGGGCCCTGAAGAGGTGATAAAGAATAAATGAGGTCATAAGGGTGGGTCCCAACCCAATAGGTCTGGTGCACTCATAAGAGAAAGAGACACCAGAGCTCCCACAGACACCCTGTGAGGATAAGGTGAGAAGGCATCTGACAGCAAGTCAGCAAGGGAGCCTCACCAGGAAACAAATCAGCCAGCACCTGGATCTTGGACTTTCTAACTTACTGAACTATGGGAAAATAAATTTCTGTTGTTTAAGCCATCCAGGGTATGGTATTTGTTATGGCAGCCTAGCACACATTATATGATGTAACCTAATTTTTTAAATGAATTTCTTTGCATACTGCTGTGCAAAGAACAAACTACTGTATTGAAAAAAAGATCACATTTAGAAAAAGCAGTTGTTTTTCTGGGTTATAGAGTCTAAGTGACCTGGATTCATATGCATTCATTCTCAGTTTCGTTCTCTCTCTCTCTCCCCTTCCCTCCTCCCTGCCGTGTGTGTGTGTGTGTGTGTGTGTGTGTGTGTGTGTGTGTTCGTTCATTTGATGCACAGTCTGTCAGTGACAAAATCTGTTGTTCCTTTGCAAAGTCAGCTTTGAGTGGCTAGGCTCTCCAACTCTCCCTCTCTCTGCTCCCCTGCAGCATGTCTTAGCTTCTGGTCAGAAACCCCATCATAAATCACCTAGACAATGTACTCCTATCAGGAATGTGAGTAAGTCTTTGAAGAGTCTTCCTCCGACCTCAGAAGGGTTGAGGTTTATTTTTCTTTCTCCTTACTTGCACATTTGGCACCTCCCTGGGTGTCCGGGATTTTAACTATATTAAAAGAAAGGCTGGGAAATTCTAGTCCTGGTTCACGTTCTTATTCCTAAATCTCTCCATTTTTAAAGTATATCTGAATGACACAATTTAAAATTCTCTAAGATTTGAAAGTGATAAATTATAGTCGCCATTGTCATATCTAGTTTAACTAAGCAGTTTTTTATTGGGAAAAACCTAATGCTATTATTAGAGCTAAGATACACAACAGAATTATTCTTCATGATATAAGAAAGGGAAAGTCAGGGTTTTAACAAGGGATTAGGAAACATGTTTTAAGGAAAAAAATGTTCATTTTGATTATTTAATTATTAAAGGTTTTTAACCTTTTAGAACCCATTCCTTCTGATAAGCCTAAAAATCTTACATAATCTTTGTTCTTTGATATTTCATAATAAATAAATATTATGACTAAAATGAAATCAAAGCCATGGTAATTTGGAAATATGGTTTACAAATTAAACATATTTCCCATCCCTGGGGAATTGTGATATACACAACTACCACTATTACCCACACCCTCAAACACAAAAATAAAATCACAAATTCTATAGACTAACAACTATACATAAGATTAAATCACTCAAAAGGAAAGGAACAAAGCACTCACTTTATTAATTTTCAATGCTGGTAATGTTTCTGCATCCGTTTTTGCCAAATGAAGTTTATTTTCTGGCACATACAGTTCTTTCACTTCATAAGAGGCATCCACAGGTACAATATCCTATACATCCACAAAAGTACAGTTAAATGTTTGATTCAACAATTTAGCTTCCTCTAAAGGGTATTCTTAATGAAGAAAATTAACATTTCAAAATGAGAGAGGGACTTAAAGCTGTACCTCCCAATCAATTTTCCTAGTGACAGCTGGTCTACTTGCAAGCAGGTAACATCCCACATGCAAGACTTCATTAATCATAATCTCCCACTATCTAGTGAGAAAGAAATTCCTGGAATATGCCATATAAGTCCAGATCATGCAACGGCAAAGAAGAAGTAACCTCAAGTAAGGGGTAATGATAAAAATAATTTGGAAACAAAGAAATAAACAAAAAAAGCACTCTAAACATAATCATTATTTTCTGTAACATATTATAAAACCATTTCATTCCAGATTCCACATGCACCTTTGTCGCCACTGTCACTAAAGCCACCTTCTTAGTCATAGTCTTAGTCCAGACCGCCTTCTGCAATTAAGCCTGCAGTAGGTACCCACAGCAGAGGGCTATTTATTGTATTTACTAACGGTAAACACTACATGAGGGCATCAAAGAATAATGATGAAGAAGAGAGACAGCTTCCACGGGCTGCCTCAATTTTCTCTTTGTAGATGTAAATACTGTACAACCTTGTAAAGACTCTTTTTTAAATCTAGCAAGAGAAATAGCTTAAGGTAGTCCATTCTGTACCTTCTAACTCCAGGAATTATTTTTAATACATGTATTTTAAATTATAAAACAGCAATAAAGAGAATGTGGAAAGGAGAAAAACCCATCACCCTATATATGGCTATTATTGTCATTTCTGTATATTCCCCTCCAAGCGTTTTTCACCCACGGGCATTACAGGGCAACTGGTAGTTTCAGCGTTTTTTACAAAGGCTATTACTCCATCAACCAGAAAACAAGAATTCAGAATCAACTTTTCCCAGAACAGTATGATGTGCATTAAGGGAACTGCACACACTCCCTATATGTTCAATTAGCTTCTTGGACATGTAAAGCTCTGAAAGGTACCTTGAGGAACACACATTTTTGTAAAATAAAGAATTTAAGTCCTCCACACTAGGAACAAATGCTAAATTAAATTACACAAAAAGTCAGGCATTCATTAGGGCTTTTGTGAGAAAGAGTACGGTAAAGTTTCACAAAACACACTTGAAATTAAATATCTGCATTAATCACAAAACATTAGAGACACAACATTTTCAAAACCAAAAAGAGCTACAAGAAAGCAACACAGGTCTATAGGTCAGTTATTTCTGATTTTTGTACTTAAGACCTGAGTTCAGATTCTAACAGTGCAACCTTGAGCAGGTTATCTAACATTTCTCACCTTGTCTCCATCTCAGCTGTTTAACAACACTGCCACCAAAAAGTGTGTGTGTGTGTGTGTGTGTGTGTGTGTGTGTGTGTGTGTGTGTGTGTGTAGTTACAGGGCTGCTGTGACAAATGACTTAAAGTATGTAAACTGCAGGGCTCACATTTACTGGATACTAACAACAATCCCAGCAATGTTCTAAGGGCTTCACGTGAATTAATTCACTTAATTTTCATGCAATCCTACCTATGAAAGCAGAAGAAGCTATTGCTATCCTCCTTTTACAGATGAGGAAATTAAGGCTCAGGAGAGGTTAATAACTTGCCCCAAATCCCTGTTGTACTGTGTTCCAACGTGCTTACCACACAAATAAATACTCAATAAATAATATAGGGTGCTTGCTACATGCAAGGAACTGTTGTAAGCACTCTACATTTATTAATAGAATCCTCAGTACAATTCTGAGACAGGTACTATTTTTATTTCCCATTTCACAGATGAGAGAATTGAAACCAGAGAAATCAGGTTATTTTTTCCAAGGTCGTACACTTAATTGCTAAGTATTGGAACTCGGATTCCAACTCAGGTCCCGACACTATTCTCCAAATAAAAAAACAAATTTTAAAAAATAAAAATTAAAAGAAAAACCTTTACTGTTTTTCCCATAGAACTAAGTTATGAAACATTTTGCCACATAAATTGTTCTTAGTTTACTTTCATGATTGTATTAAACATTTACAGTTCCCAGGGTTTCTGGTCAGTGTGTGATCTTTCTACATCCTAGACAAAAGTAAAGATATTCAACATTTCAGTTACATCTAAACATTTCTATTAATAACAAGTGTTCAACCAACTTTCTCAAACTCCATCACTGTGAATAAATTGAAAACCTCCACTTCCACCACTTGAGACCCCTTAGAACTTCGAAAACCAGAATCACAGTCTGGGAATAAATGACACAGGAACTCCAGGGAAGAGAAGAATTTCACTGATACAAACAACTCTACGTAAAGCTTTCTTTGCCATCTCTGAAGCCTATATTACTTTGTAAGGATGAGATGCCTTTTTTGTGCCCACCCCCCATTTACCACTAATAGCTGTCAACAATCTTGGAGGGTCAGAGGAGCGCATCCAACGGACTAAATCTTTTCATCTCTGTTGGACGCAACAGGGCATTCTTAGCTGGTTTCCTAAGCCATCATCACTAGAGTCAGCTCACAAATACTAATGAATAGCAGCAGTGCACACTGCCCACTGTAATGCTCCCAGCACAAGGCTGGGTGTGTCTCCGCCTTGCCTCCACCCTGGAATCCCCCCTTCTGTAGAACGCCACGACACTGGAGTGTACACTCAGGTATGTGAATCTGCTCCCTCTAAAGAGACTCTGCTCAAAGTAAGAACTGCGAACCAACAAATGTTTCTTTCTATACATCGTGTCTATTTCCTTCCAACCACACGCTAAGTTAAAAAACAAATTACCAACAGTTTGTGAGCAAATCCAAGAGAACTAGTTTGAACATGAAAGAGTGGTATCTATATTATAAATCCAACCAAATTATTTTTTTAATGTTCTGTACACTAATAATGCCACAGCTTTAGTAATGCATGTTAGTAATGTGCTGCTTTGTATGCATGAACATAGAGGCTAGAATCACTTTTTTTTTTTTTTAATTTTTATTGGCCATGCCACATGGCTTGCAGGATCTTTGTTCCCCAACCAGGGTTCAAACCCGTGCCCCCTGCAGTGGAAGTGTGGAGTCCAAACAACTGGACCGCCAGGGAATTCCCCTATAATCACTTTCTTTTCAAAAAGGAGGGAAGTCGTTTGAGAAAATAATTTTAATTACATAAAATTTTATTGTTTAATATTTATAATTAAAATTTTATTAAAATTATTTAAAGGGCTTCCCTGGTGGCGCAGTGGTTGAGAGTCTGCCTGCTGATGCAGGGGACACGGGTTCGTGCCCCGGTCGGGGAAGATCCCACATGCTGCAGAGCGGCTGGGCCCGTGAGCCATGGCCGCTGAGCCTGCGCGTTCAGAGCCTGTGCTCCGCAACGAGAGAGGCCACAACAGTGAGAGGCCCGCGTACCGCAAAAAAGGAACGGGAGAGGCCACAACAGTGAGAGGCCCACGTACTGCAAAAAAAAAAAAAATTGTTTAAGTATAAAACTGTTTTCATTACAAGCATGTCACAAAATTCTTCCCTTTTCAAAATTCACACCATGCAATTATTTTAAACTGAATTTTAACCTCACAACTTAGATATAAAATTCTTCTGATATCTAACCAATGGCAAAACAAAGGTTCAAGAGGTTGCTACTGTTTTTCTCTTCTAAAAAGGTACATAAAGTGAGCACTTTTGGAATTAACGCAAACATAGCAGGAGCCAACAGGAACATGGAACACATACTCAGAGGAAGCGAGTTCTCTGTGGACTGGACAACTATCAGGAAGACAAAAAAGTTTTAAAATGCAGACACAGCCAGTTCCTAGCACATTCTACTGACAAATAGTTTTCGTTTCCAAAACCACTACTGAACATCTAAGAGTCAAAACCACCTCAAAGTGAGACAAGAGATCTGTACAACAGAACATGAAGTCCCTGCCACATGAGCTACCCATTTTAGTTGGGATTCATTCGGATTCCCAGAGACACAGTCAGCTGTTAGAAAATAATGTGTTCTTCTGAAACCTGTACAAATGAAACCCTTTATTTCAGGAAATTTCCTTTAAAACAAAAGTAGATCACAAGCCGGGTCAGGAACAAAGTGTTCATGTACCTAACCCCTTACTTCCAGTTTTAAGAGCTCCACAGTCGCCAAGTATTTAAGGGTAGAGAGAAAACAGGGGTGCTCCTAAGAGTTCTCCTGAGTAGGGGGTCAGTAAACAATTCACATGCTACCATTAATGAGGTAGGGCTAGAAATATTTTAAAATTTAATTTTAAAATGTAACATGGATACTCAAAACTTCTTTTTTTTTTTTTTTTTTGCTTGACTGACTAAATACAATCTAAGACCTAACATATGTTGTATCCATATCTTTGTTCAAAGAGAAAATTGTTTGTTTTTTCCTGGAAACTGGCCGGCAGAACAAACAACATTCCCTACCTGAAAACAGTAGTTCTTGCCTTCCCCTTTTTTTTTTTTTTTTTTTTTTTTTTTTTTTTTTTTTACCACACAACGAAGCTTGCAGGACCTTGGTTCCCAGGCCGGGAGTTGGGATCCTGTGGTGGGAGCTCCAAGTCCAAACCGCTGGACTAACAAGAACCTTAAACCCCAGGGAACATTCATCGGAGTGAGGCCCCCGGGAGGTCCTCATCTCAGCACCAAGACCCAGATCTATCCAACTGCCTGCAAACTCCAGTGCCCGCCGCTAAGTGGCACGTGGGATCCTCCCGGACCGGGGCCCGAACCCGCATCCTCTGCATCGGCAGGCGGACTCTCAACCACTGCACCACCAGGGAGGCCCCTTGCCTTCTCTTTTTAATCTTCCTAAAGAACTGTGAAGAAGTTAATAAAGACAGCGACTTCACATTTAAAATTTTTCCTTTAAGTATTTTCTGAACTTTTTCTTGAGCCAAATCTCAACAGATTTGAACACTAGAGCTCAATCATATTTTTATGAAACTATTAAATTTCTATTATCTAAGCTACATGCATCCAAAGCATGAACACCAACGACATACTGGCATCACTTTAAAACTGAGCTGCAAAGTCTGGTTTTACATGCAGTATAAAACACATTTAGAGCACTAAACCACCATTTCATAAGAAGACAAACCTTTAAATAATTTATAGCCCTACTAAATCTAGAGTTCCTAGTAGATTTAAAAACAGTATTTAAAATATCACTTTAGATTAAAACCATCAGCAAGAAGCCTACTTCTTTATGTCATAACCCGCCAAGTTAAAATGCAATACCAGCAGGCCATCTAGTGACCATTCAAGGGTTAGGAAAAAACTTAAATAAAAGACTCTCAGTATTTTCCAGTGTCTTCTATCTTCTTGGATAAAAATGTGCCAACTGAAGCATACTGAGAAAATAAAGATGCTCTGACAAAATACTGAGAAATTAAGTATTTATTTAAATGACCACACTGCCTATACCAATTATACTACATAAGCCAGATCAAAAGAGAAATAAGACAATCCAGAGATGACAGAACCAAAATACCCACCATCCTAAAATACCCACTGTAGACCACACTAAAAATATTTTTTCTTGGACAGTGAAAATCAATTCCATATCTTAATAATGATAAATGTTCATATTTTAAGGCAAATCAAGGAAAATTTAAACATGAAAATTTTTCACTGCCCTTTGACCTCTCTCCCCTCTACTGTGCATTGTGTATCTGCATTATGCATTGGCCTAACCTTCCCCACTGGCAGAAATTCATGTTCAATCATAAAGAGCAATGTTCTCCTAGCACCAACAAGACAACTCCTTAAAATATAACATTCCTTCTTGGGGACTTCCCTGGTTGGTGCAGTGGTTAAGAATCCGCCTGCCAATGCAGGGGACACGGGTTCAAGCCCTGGTCTGGGAAGATCCCACATGCCACGGAGCAACTAAGCCCATGTGCCACAACTACTGAGCCGGCGCTCTAGAGCCCGCGAGCCACAACTACTGAAGCCCGCGCGCCTATAGCCTGCGCTACACAACAAGAAAAGCCACCACAGTGAGAAGCGTGTGCATCACAACGAAGAGTAGCCCCCACTTGCCGCAACTAGAGAAAAAGCCCATGCGCAGCAACGAAGACCCAACGCAGCCAAAAATAAATATATTAATTAATTTTTTAAAAAGATAACACTCCTTCATGATCTTGTAAGGGGCCACAATGACCCCCACTTTGTACTCACAGATCTGGATTGTGCAAACTATCTACGTCATTTAATGTACAGCCCTCTGTCTCAAAAACCTATATAACTGTGCTTTGACCTTTAAGGGCAGAACAGTCCTCAGAGCTTGCTGAGGGCCTGTTCCTGGGTTAAAATCCTCTATTTGACTCGAATAAAGTTTTCCATTTCTTTCTTAGATGGATTAATTTTTTGTCAACAGTAAAGAATGTTAAAGAAACAAATACCTGGTAGAATTCATTTCAGAAGAGTCTCTCCAAAGTAATACGGAGCATCAGACAGAAAAAATTCCACTTATCACCAGAGGAGGCAGCACTTGTCAAACACCTGAACTATCCTGGGACAAACAACTTCACCTCCCTGAATCTGTTTCCTCATCAGTAAAATGAGGAAAATTATAACTACTTCTAAGAGTTTTAACAAAAATTAAATGCAATAATGCTACTGAAGGGACTACCAAAGGCTTTGCACATGCTAAGAGTTCTGCTCTTCCATCTCTACCTGTGCCATTCCCTGCCAGCACTCACAATTATATTCTTAGACATAATGCTAGTCAATGAAGAACCTCTAATCTTCACATCCCCACTCAAAGCACACACTAGAAAGCTATGGAGATTTGGTTACTATTCCCTGGAAACACCATTGCACTCGACATCTACATCCCCTCCACCCGCAATCTGTATTTGTGATATTAGCTCTACCATGTGAGCTCACATAACCCACCCTTGGAAAACCTAACAAATATCTTTGTGGAACTTCCCTGGTGGTGCAGTGGTTAGGACTCCAAGCTCCCAATGCAGGGGGCCCGGGTTCGATCCCTGCTCAGGGAACTAGATGCCCCATGCATGCCACAACCAAGAGTTTGCATGCTGCAACTAAGGAGCCTACGAGCCACAACTAAAGGAGCCTGCCTGCCACAACTAAGACCCGGCACAACCAAAATAAACAAATAAATAAATTAAATATTTTTTTAAATGTCTTTGTGATGACAATGAAGTTGAATTGCACTGGCTATCCCTGGACCACCAGGGAGAAGGAGCTTGTTAGGAAAAGCACATTACACTAAGTCACCTTGTGATAAGGGTGCAGCAGGCAAAGAAACTTCTTATATCACCAACTGACCATAAACTCTGAGCTGAACATCAGGTATGCACTTGTTTCCCCACGTATCCTAATGTTCATCTGAGATTCAACTTTGTGAGAAAATCAAAGGAGAATAAATGCCAGAACAGAAGTAGTTGGGTATGTGTGCATATTTCTTCCTTCAATTGTACTTTTAAATTCTATATCATGTTATAAAAGAAAAAAAAGAATTTATATAGTCATTCTAGTTTATAAATAATGGTAGTAAGGACCAAAAATTAAGGTCCATGAGGCAGGAATCTGTACTGTCTAATTCACTGCCACATCCACAGTGGTTTACAACAGTGCCTAGCATGTATGGCACTAGGTATTTGTTAAATTAACTCACAGGATCAACCAGTACAAACAGAAATACATACTTTCAATGGGAAGTGAAGCCATTTACTCAGGAAAGCATATAACTGAAATTGTTTCCCCAAAAGAGGGTGGTTCCCAAAAAAGCAATTGCATTAAGGAGGCATTTACATTTATTCTTTTGTCACCACCCAGCTTTAGAATAAAACTGAGTAATTTTCAAAAGAAAATTTCCCTGGCTTAAACTACTATAACTAGAATACCTTTCTGGCCTTAAATTTAATTATACTGTACTTGAGGTGTAATAAGAACACTCTTGAAAGTAAAAGCCAGAGGCATATGAAAATGAATTCTAGGAATTCATGTACCTGGAATCCTAGGTATGGAGTCCAAAAAGTTCATGAACAAGTTAGTTAATATCTCTGAAATACTTCATATGTTTACTCTGTGAATAAAATTAGACAACATACACAAAGTGCTCAGTGCAAAGACCAAGTAGGAAACCACCAAAGTAATTCAAGGGAGAGGTGGTTAGAAGCTAAAGTAGGACAAAAGACCACTTCCCCTGAGATTCTAACAATCAAAGCAAATATTTTAAAAGACACAAAGCCCCACATACATGTCCCTTACAATAAGTATTCACTAGATGTTAGTTTATCTATCCCTCTTTTTCAAAACCTTGAATGAAACTGTCCAATTATCAGATTGTCTAGCAAGAATAATAGACTAATATCTGTATAAAAGGAAGAATAATAGGTATAATCATTAATTAGGAACAAACAAATTGGGAGCAAGGCATCAAGGCCACAGAGACCAGAGACTAAGGCAAGCCATGGCATCAAGAAAACAAAAAAAGTAAACACTGTGGTGAAAGGCATAAGGACAATAATTTTTTAAAACGCAGCTTGGAACCAAACTATGGAGAAGCTTGAACACAAATTACCTTAATTCTATAAACAATGGGAAAAAAATCAATATATATTTTAGAGTAAAAAACGGAAAGGATTAGACTACACTTTAGAAAGATGATTCTGCCAACAACATAAAATGGAATAAAAGGCAGACAGGACTGGAGGTGGGGTGACCAATTGTACAGTGGCAGCCAACACTCAATTTTTTACCGTTACAGGGGGAAAAAAAAGGCAAAGTCCTGTGCATAACAGACACCACATGAGCCTGCATTTTCATTTTACAGAATCATGGTTAAAAATAATTTAAGTCTAGATACAGTGAGGGATCTTGGATTGAATCCAAGAATAGGAAAGGATAATAGTGGAAAAGCTTGTGAAATCCAAATAAGTTTGTGCTTTAGTACAAAGTACCAAGCTTAATTTCTCAGTTTTGAGAAATGGTCTATGATCATATAAGTTATTAACCTAAGAGGAAGCTAGGTGAAGGATATACAAGAACGCTTTGTAATATTTTTGGATTTACAGAATTGCCAAATTTTCTCAAGATAAATTTTTCTTGAAAAACAACAAATCATTTTCCCACTACAAAAAAAAAAAAAAAGAAAGAAAGAAAAAAGCCTCTATGTAGGTAAAAGTGTCAAACTCAAAGGACACAACTCTGAGCAGGGCCCCAAAGAAGTGTTTAGGAATTGAAGGAAAGAAAGAATGGAAGGAGGGTAGCCATCACACTCTAAGTTTAATAATCCCTTAAGTGTCTGAACTATCTGGAATTATCTATAGCCCATAAAATGGCTTCTGAGATTCATGAGCCCCCTAAAATTTTATGAGAATATCTATGTGTATTTTTCTGAAGTTATGTAAAACACTTAAGGATCAGTAATTAGATATAAAAAACAGACAATCCAAACTAACAAAAAATAGAACTATCAGGAATTCCCTGGCGGTCCAGTGGTTGGGACTCCGCACTTTCATTGCCGTGGGCCAGGGTTCAATCCCTGGTCAGGGAACTAAGATCCTGCAAGCTGCATGGTGTGGCCAAAAATAGAAAAAGAAAAAAGAAAACAGAACTAAGTATAACTTTCTAACATTGATATGACAAATCTCAGGTTAAAAAAAAAGATAGGTTCAACATATAAAAAATGCAAACAAAACTACAATCTTAATATAAAGGAAAAATACTGAAAACATAGTTTCAATGAAAATGGCATAGAATTAATATTTGTTGATTTCATACAAATTCATAAGAAAACTATAAACAACCCCAACAGAGTAAAAGTAGAGTGAGGATAGACAATTCACTGAAAATAAAAGAGATTACACAATAGACCACCACCTAACAAGCAGAAATGCCAGCTAATCTATAAAATCAAACTTTCTTAAGCCCATCACAGAGCTGAGGTCCTAAAGCAGTAACATGAGCTGCTTCCAAGGAGTGACAAGTCCCACCAAGAAAAGTCAAGACACATGAATTATCTCCCTTTAGTAAAGCCTGGGAGGAAGAGATGGCTGCAAGAAAAGCAGGAAGAAGAAAACAGCTTTAAAGTTTTGAAAATTCTTCAAGGCTGAGTGTGGACTAGGGTGACAGGTGAGTATCCCTGGGAACCCAGACGTGAGGAGCTCTGCACTCGCTCACAAGCAGGCCTACAGGAGGTATGCAGAAGGAACGTGAAGAGCAGGGCTGGAGACCAGAGCGTGCTCCCTCGGTGGCGCACAGCACAAAGCTCTGCCCACTCCCTGCAGCACTGTCCCATCCAAGACAAAAGCCTTAGGCTGATGGGGGAGGGCAGGAAACCGTTCCCCACCTGACCCCTAGCCTCCCAGGGTCTGCTGTTTTGAGGGAGGGGTAGAAGCAAGTATGGTCTGCCAAAAGGAGGTGGAAGAAACTCTCTTGGCCCAGGATCCTGAACCCGATACAAACCAGGGATCTGCACGTGAGGAGCAGAAAACTCACCCTCCAAGACCTCCCAGGTTCAAAGAGAGGCTGGCTACCATGCAGGGAAGGGAAGCAACACTGAGAAAGACCCACTCCAAGATCCAGAAGCATAGGTCCTGCTTAAGGCTGAATCTGGACCAGCAGAACTGAAAACCACCACTGCTCCCCCACCATGAGCTTGGCACTAAGTAATAAGCAACAGTAGTTTACTGCTGTGAGAGAGGAGCAAGAGCCTGGAAAGGGACCCCTTCTGTGGTACAGGCATATAGGGAATGCTAAAAGCTGAGGACGGAGCAAAAACACTGGGGAAAACCCTCCAGCAGGCCAGATCCCACACTAAGCACAAGGAAAACAGCTCACCCCTGGAGAAATGTGAAGCGGGTGCTGCATGAAGAATAACTATAGAATAAGAAAACCCTAACCCAGCTGAACTACTTATTAAACTAACTCAACTCACTACACTAACAGTGTGACAGAAGAAGCATAAATGCCCAGAGCATAAATACCACTTACCTCAATTTCTACTGTTCCGCCAGACACAACACCCAGCATTCAATAAAAAATTAGGACACATCAAAAAGAGCAAGAAAAAACACCCACTGTTAAGAAATACAGCAAGATCCAGAAATGACCCAGAGGTCAGAACCATCAGGCAGGACTTTAAAATAATTAAAATTACTATGTTAAAAGATCTAGTACAAAAGTGGACAGCATGCCTAAAAAGATAAAGGATTTGAACAGAGAGATGTACACTATACTAAAAACAAAAAAGATAGCCAAATGATGATAGAATTTTTTAATTATCAGAGTTTAAAAATTCTTCCTATGGGCAAATCAATATATTTGGATACAGCTAAGGAATCAGTAACCTTGAAAATAAGTGAATAGAAATTAATAAAGCTGAAAAGTTAAGACAAAAAAGGGTGAAAGAACAGAGCATCTTTAGGCTGCGGGAAAATATTATATTGTCTAACATATGTGTAACTGGAGTCCCAGAAGGAGGAGAGAGAATAGGACAAAAGAAATATTTGAAGACATAATGGTCAAGAGTTTTCAAAAACCAATAAAAGAATAAACTACCAACCCAAGAAAGTAAAAGAACTCTGAACTGAAAGAAATCGACCTGAATATACTGAAAGACCTATAAACTTCCTACTAAAACTGCTGAAAACCAAAAAGATGAAGAGCAAATGTTGAATTTAGGCTGAAAAAAAAAGAAACATTATAAAGAGAGGGGGAAAAAAGAAAAGAATCACATCAGACTTTCATCAGAAACAATGCAAACAACATATTTAAAGTACTAAAAGAAAAACACCTGTCAACCCAGAACTCTATGCCCAACAAACACATGAAAAGATGTTCATCATCACTAATTATTAGAAAAATACAAATCAAAACTACAGTGAGGTACCATCTCACACCAGTTGAAATGCCCTTTATTAAAAAGTCTACAAATAATAAAATGCTGGAGAGGGTGTGGAGGAAAAGGAACCCTCTTATGCTGTTGGTGGGAATGTAACCTGGTGCAACCACTATGGAAAACAGTATAGAGGTTCCTGCAAAAACTAGAGTTGCCATATGATCCAGCACTCCCACTCCTGGGCATACACCCAGACAAAACCATAATTCAAAAAGATATACGCAGCCCAATGTTCACAGCACCACTATCTGCAATAGCCAAGACATGGAAACAACCTAAATGTCCATCGACAGATGAATGGATAAACAATGGTATACACATACAATAGAATATTACTCAGCCATATAAAGGAATGAAATAACGCCATTTGCAGCAACATGGATGGACCTAGAGATTATCATAATAAGCAAAGTTAAGTCCGAAAGAGAAAGACAAATACCACCTTACATCACTTATATATGGAATCTAAAATACGACACAAATGAACATATCTACGAAACAAAAACAGATTTACAGATACAGAGAACAGACTTGTGGTTGCCAAGGGGGAGGGAGGTGGGGGAAGGAAGGACTGGGAGTTTGGGATTAGCAAATGCAAACTATTATATATAGGAATGGATTAATAACAAGGTCCTATTGTATAGCACAGGGAACTATATTCAATAACCTGTGACAAACCATAATGGAAAAGAATATGAAAAAGAACATATATATGTATAACTGAGTCACTTTGCTGTACAGCAGAAATTAAACACAACATTGTAAATCAACTATACTTCAATAAAATTTTAAAAAATGTATCCTATGCCCTCCCCCAAAAAATCTTTTAAAAATGAACAAACAGATGAGAAAGATCTGATATAAAGCCTTTCCAAACTCAGTCCTCTGTGCCTCCCAGTATGCTATGTATACATTGAAACTATGGTTTCTAGGATGCTTTCTAGGAGTTATATACTCGAATTCCTCTCACCTACAATGTAAATTCCTCAAGGACAGAAACACAGCTGGTTAAGCTCTGTAGTGCCAGCGCCCTAGAATGTGACTAACTACAGTAGCGGGCTTTTAACAGATATCGGATTGATGACGGATAATGAAAGAATGAATGATGAAGGGATGAGAGGGAAGCCAGAAGCAGAGCAATAGGACTATAGGTCAAGAGCTCAGAAGTTGGTTAACCAACAGAAAAATGAAGAAGAGCAGAAAGATGAAGTACGAAACCTTCTGGGATTAGGTCTCATTGACCTGCAGAGAGTGCATCAATATATATGAAGAAAAACATCAGCGCAGGGCAGTTAGCAATTCATTTTATTTCCATCTATTCAGCTAAAATGCTTATGTAAGGGAAACAAATTAAGAAAGCAAGTCCCAGACTAATCATCTGGTAAATATTTTATAATATGGAAAAATTCAAAGGCTAAACATTCATAGTATATTCAGATATAGGTAATTTTTATTTACAAGTTGTATGCCTAGTATATCCAGTAAGAAATACTAGATGAAAGAGTTTTATGGTAATAGGATTTTAAAAGTCAAGAGTGGGTTGAGAAATCACAAGCCACAGTTAGGACAGAATGAGGAGCAATGATACAACACCGACTGTGTACCACCACATCAGGAGTTCCTGTGCAGCACTGAACAGCAAAGGTAGGAATCCCGTGACTGGGGAGAAAGGAACTACTGACTCCCACATGAAGGCCAGATCCTCTTCAGCTAAATGAACTGTGACCCTCCACTGGAAAAGGGGAAGTATGGAGAAAGGAGCAGAGAAGGGAAGAAAAATAACTTCTAAAAACTGAGATTAAACTAAACTCAGAGAATCACGCACCTAGTGGGCCTGAGTTCTGGATAACATCAAACCTCTTTACGTTTCCATATGTGCAGGAACGAGACAAAGGTCGTTATGTCCTGGAACCTTCACCTCCCTAAAATTCAACCATAAGATGTCATCAAGTTATCACAGGGGAAATCTGGACTCTCTAAATGTTTAGGACAAGTTAAATACATTATGTAACTCAACTTAAAAATATACTGATGCCAAGTTGTAGAGCTGAATAACCAAGGCTAAATTTCCTCTATAAGGCATTTGTGTGTTAAAATTACAGGTAAAATAAAAGACTGTTTGTCTCTCAAGCTTCCTGTGGTTTAGACTGACTGGAATATTTCACATGTGATACATATATGGTGCCCCCCACAGCACCTAACACAGTGACGCACATGCACAGAAAACCGTCAGTGCTATAAAGAATTTAAAATGCATGTATTCAGCACTTAATGTATTCAACAACACATTAAAAGGATCACACACCTTGATCAAGTGGGATTAATCCCAGGGATGCAAGGATGGTTCGATATCCACAAATCAATCGATGTGATACGCCACATTACCAAGATGAACAATAAAAATTATATGATCATCTGTATAGAGGCAGAAAAAGCTTCTGACGAAGTTCAACAACCATTTACGGTAAAAACTCTCAACAAAGTGGTTACAGAGAGAACACACCTCAATATGATAAAGGCCATATATGATAAGCCCACAGCTAACAGCATACTCAATGGTTAAAGCATTTCCTCTAAGATCAGGAACAAGACAAAGTTGTCTACCCTCACCATTCTTATTCAACACAGTATTGGAAGTCTTAGTCACAGCAATCAGACAAGAAAAATAAATAAAAGGCAACCAAATTGGAAAGGAAGAAGTAACACTGTCACTGCAGATAACATGATACTTTACACAGAAAATCCTCAAGACACTACCAAAAACTACTATAGCTAATCAACGAATCTGGTAAAGTTGGAGGACACAAAATTAGTATATAGAAACCTGTTGCATTTCTATACACTAAAAATGAGCTATAAGAAAGAGAAATTAAGAAGATAATTCCATTTACGATCACATCAAAAAGAATAAAATAGGAATAAATCTAACTAAGGAAGTAAAAGACTTCTTCTCAGAAAACTGTAAGACACTGATGAAAGAAACTGAAGATGACACGAACATGCAAAGATATACCTTGGTCATGGACTAGAAGAATTAATATTGTTAAAATGACCACACTACCCAAGGCAATCTACAAATTCACTTCAATTCCTAACAAAATACTAATGGCATTTTTTACAGAACTGGAAAAAAAATTGTAAAATTTGTATGGAAACACAAAAGACCCCAAACACCCAAATCAATCTTGAGAAAGAAGAACAAAGCTGGAGGCATCATGCTCCCTGATTTCAAACTACACTATAAAGCTACTGTCATCAAAACAGTATGGTACTGGTACAAAAAGAGACACATAGATCAAAGGAACAGAACAGAGCGCCCAGAAATGAACCCACACTTATATGGGCAATTAATCTATGACAAAGGAGCCAAGAATATACAATGGAAAAAAAAGACAGCCTCTTCAATAAATGATTTTGGGAAAAGTGGACAGCTACATGCAAAAGAATCAAACTGGAGCAGAAGCAAGAAGAACTACCATCCTGCAGCCTGTGGATGCATTCACAGAAAGACAGACAAGATGAAAAGGCAGAGGGCTATATACCAGATGAAGGAATAAGATAAAACCCCAGAAAAACAACTAAATGAAGTGGAGAGAGGGAACCTTCCAGAAAAAGAATTCAGAATAATGATAGCGATGATCCAGGACCTCAGAAAAAGAATGGAGGCAAAGATCGAGAAGATGCAATAAATGTTTAACAAAGAACTAGAAGAATTAAAGAACAAACAAACAGAGATGAACAATACAATAACTGAAATAAAAACTACACTAGAAGGAATCAAAAGCAGAATAACTGAGGCACAAGAACGGATAAGTGACCTGGAAGACAGAATGGTAGAATCCACTGCTGCAGAACAGACTAAAGAAAAAAGAAAGAAATGAAGACAGCTTAAGAGACCTCTGAGACAACGTTAATCACAAAAACATTCACATTATAGGGGTCCCAGAAAGAGAACAGAGAGAGAAAGGACCCAAGAAAATATTTGAAAAGATTATAGTCGAAAACTTCTCTAACATGTGAAAAATAGCCACCCAAGTCCAGGAAGCGCAGCGAGTCCCATACAGGATAAACCCAAGGAGAAACACACCGAGACACATAGTAATGAAATGGGCAAAAATTAAAGAAAAATTATTGAAAGCAGCAAGGGAAAAAAGACAAATAATATACAAGGGAACTCCAATAAGGTTAACAGCTGACTTCTCAGCAGAAACTCTACAAGCCAGAAGGGAGTGGCATGATATACTTAAAGTGATGAAAGGGAAGAACCTACAACCAAGATTACTCTACCCAGCAAGGATCTCGTTCAGATTCGATGGAGAAATCAAAAGCTTTACAGACAAGCTAAAGCTAAGAGAATTCAGCACCACCAAACCAGCTCCACAACAAATGCTAAAGGAAACACAAGAGAAGAAACAACCTACAAAAACAAACCCAAAACAATTAAGAAAATGGTCATAGGAAAATACATATCGATAATTACCTTAAACATGAATGGATTAAATGCTCCAACCAAAAGACACAGGCTTGCTGAATGGATACAAAAACAAGACCCATCTATATGCTGTCTACAAGAGACCCACTTCAGACCTAGGGACACATACAGACTGAAAGTGAGGGGATGAAAAAAGATATTTGATGCAAATGGAAATCAAAAGAAAGCTGGAGTAGCAATACTCATATCAGATAAAATAGACTTTAAAATAAAGAATGTTACAACAGACAAGGAAGGACACTACATAATGATCAAGGGATCAATCAAGAAGAAGATATAACAATTACAAATATATGTGCACCCAACATAGGAGCACCTCAATACATAAGGCAACTGCTAACAGCTATAAAAGAGAAAATCGACAGTAACACATAATAGTGAAGGACTTTAACACCTCACTTACATCGATGGACCGATCATCCAAAATGAAAATAAATAAGTAAACAAAAGCTTTAAATGACACAACAGACCAGATAGATTTAATTGATATTTATAGGACATTCCATCCAAAAACAGCAGATTACACTTTGTTCTCAAGTGCACATGGAATATTCTCCAGAATAGATCACATCTGGGGTCACAAATCAAGCCTCAGTAAATTTAAGAAAACTGGAATCATATCAAGCATCTTTTTGGACAACAACGCTATGAGATTAGAAATGAATTACAGGGAAAAAAACGTAAAAAACACAAAGACATGGAGGCTAAACAATACGTTACTAACTAACCAAGAAATCACTAAAGAAATCAAAGAGGAAATCAAAAAATACCTAGAGACAAATGGCAATGAAAACACAACGATCCAAAACCTATGGGATGCAGCAAAAGCAGTTCTAAGACGGAAGTTTATAGCTATTCAAGCCTACCTCAAGAAACAAGAAAAATCTCAAGTAAACAATCTAACATTACACCTAAAGCAACTAGAGAAAGAAGAACAAACAAAAGCCAAAGTTAGCAGAAGGAAAGAAATCATAAAGATGAGAGAAGAAATAAATGAAATAGAAACAAAGAAAACAATAGCAAAGTTCAATAAAACTAAAAGCTGGTTCTTTGAGAAGATAAACAAAATTGATAAACCATTAGCCAGAATCATCAAGAAAAAGAGGGAGAGGACTCAAATCAATAAAATTAGAAATGAAAAAGGAGAAGTTACAACAGACACCACAGAAATACAAAGCATCCTAAGAGACTACTACAAGCAACTCTATGCCAATAAAATGGACAACCTGGAAGAAATGGACAACTTCTTAGAAAGGTATAACCTTCCAAGACTGAACCAAGAAGAAACAGAAAATATAAACAGACCAATCACAAGCAATGAAATTGAGACTGTGATTAAAAATCTTCCAACAGGGCTTCCCTGGTGGCGCAGTGGTTGACAGTCCGCCTGCTGATGCAGGGGACGCAGGATCGTGCCCCGGTTCAGGAAGATCCCACATGCCGCGGAGCGGCTTGGCCCGTGAGCCATGGCCACTGAGCCTGCGCGTTCAGAGCCTGTGCTCCGCAACGAGAGAGGCCACAACAGTGAGAGGCCCGTGTACCCAAAAAAAAAAATCTTCCAACAAACAAAAGTCCAGGACCAGATGGCTTCACAGGTGAATTCTATAAAACATTTAGAGAAGAGCTAACACTCATCCTTCTCAAACTCTTCCAAAAAGGTGCAGAGGAAGGAACACTCCCGCACTCATTCGATAAGGCCACCATCACCCTGATACCAAAACCAGACAAAGATACTACAAAAGAAGAAAATTGCAGACCAATATCACTGATGAATATAGACGCAAAAATCCTCAACAAAATACTAGCAAACAGAATCCAACAACATATTAAAAGGATCATACAACACGATCAAGTGGGATTTATCCCAGGGATGCAAGGGTTCTTCAATATATGCAAATCAATCAATGTGATACACCATATTAACAAATTGAAGAATAAAAACCACATCATCATCTCAATAGATGCAGAAAAAGGTTCTGACAAAATTCTACACCCATTTATGATAAAAACTCTCCAGAAAGTGGGCATACAGGGAAGCTACCTCAACATAATAAAGGCCATATATGACAAACCCACAGCAAACATCATTCTCAATGGTGAAAAACTGAAAGCATTTTCTCTAAGATCAGGAACGAGACAAGGATGTCCACTCTCACCACTATTATTCAACATAGTTCTGGAAGTCCTAGCCACAGCAATCAGAGAAGAAAAAGAAATAAAAGGAATACAAATTGGAAAAGAAGAAGTAAAACTGTCACTGTTTGCAGATGACATGACACCATACATAGAGAATCCTAGAAATGCCACCAGAAAACTACTAGAGCTAACCAATGAATTTGGTAAACTTGCAGGATACAAAATTAATGCACAGAAATCTCTTGCACTCCTATACACTAATGATGAAAAATCTGAAAGAGAAATTATGGAAACACTCCCATTTACCACTGTAACAAAAAGAATAAAATACCTAGGAATAAACCTACCTAGGGAGACAAAAGACCTGTATGCAGAAAACTATAAGACATTGATGAAAGAAATTAAAGATGATACCAACAGATGGAGAGATATACGATGTTATTGCATTGGAAGAATCAATATTGTGAAAATGACTATACTACCCAAAGCAATCTACAGATTCAATGCAATCCCTATCAAATTACCAATGGTATTTTTTACGGAACTAGAACAAATCATCTTAAAATTTGTATGGAGACACAGAAGACCCCGAATAGCCAAAGCAGTCTTGAGGGGAAAAAATGAAGCTGGAGGAATCAGACTCCCTGACTTCAGACTATACTACAAAGCTACAGTAATCAAGACAATATGGTACTGGCACAAAAAGAAAAACAGAGATCAATGGAACAAGATAGAAAGCCCAGAGATAAACCCACACACCTATGGTCAACTAATCTATGACAAAGGAGGCAAAGATATACAATGGAGAAAAGACAGTCTCTTCAATAAGTGGTGCTGGGAAAACTGGACAGCTACATGTAAAAGAATGAAATTAGAACACTCCCTAACACCATACACAAAAGTAAAGTCAAAATGGATTCGAGACGTAAATGTAAGACCGGACACTATAAAACTCTTAGAGTAAAACATAGCAAGAACACTCTTTGACATAAATTACAGGAAGATCTTTTTTGATCCACCTCCTAGAGTAATGGTAATAAAAACAAAAATAAACAAATGGGGCCTAATGAAAATTCAAAGCTTTTGTACGGCAAAGGAAACCATAAACAAGACGAAAAGACAACCCTCAAAATGGGAGAAAATATTTGCAAACGAATCAACGGACAAAGGATTAATCTCCAAAATATATAAACAGCTCATGCAGCTCATTATTAAAGAAACAAACAACCCAATCCAAAAATGGGCAGAAGACCTAAACAGACGTTTCTCCAAAGAAGACATACAGATGGCCAAGAAGCACATGAAAAGCTGTTCAACATCACTAATTATTAGAGAAATGCAAATCAAAACTACAATGAGGGGCTTCCCTGGTGGCACAGTGGTTGAGAGTCCACCTGCCGATGCAGGGGACACGGGTTCGTGCCCCTGTCCGGGAAGATCCCACATGCCACGGAGCAGCTAGGCCCATGAGCCATGGCCGCTAAGCCTGCGCGTCCAGAGCCTGTGCTCCGCAGCGGGAGAGGCCACAACAGTGAGAGGCCCGCGTACCACACACACACACAAAGAAAACAACTACAGTGAGGTATCACCTCACACCAGTTAGAATGAGCATCATCAGAAAATGTACAAACAACAAATGCTGGAGAGGGTGCAGAGAAAAGGGAAACCTCTTGCACTGTTGATGGAAATGTAAATTGATATGGCCACTATGGAGAACAGTAGGGAGGTTTCTTAAAAAACTAAAAATAGATTTACCATATGATGCAGCATTCCCACTACAGGGCATATCTCCAGAGAAAACCATATTTCAAAAAGACACATGCACCCCAATGTTCATGGCAGCACTATTTACAATAGCCAGGTCACGGAAGCAACCTAAATGCCCAATGACAGGCGAATGGATAAAGAAGTTGTGGTATATATATACAATGGAATACTACTCAGACATAAAAAGGAACGAAATTGAGTCATTTGTTGAGACGTGGATGGATCTACAGACTGTCATAAGAGTGAAGTAAGTCAGAAAGAGAAAAACAAATATATATTAACGCATGTAGGTGGAACCTAGAAAAATGGTACAGATGAGCCAGTTTGCAGGGCAGAAGTTGAGACACAGATATAGAGAACAGACATATGGACACCAATGGGGGAAAACTGCATTGGGGTGGGGATGGTGGTGTGCTGAATTGGGTGATTGGGATTAACATGTAAACATTGATGTGTATAAAACTGATGACTAATAAGAACCTACAGTATAAAAAAACAAACAACTAATACTAAACTTTCATTGGGTTATTTGTATGGAAATATGTTAATATAAATGTTTCCGACATTACATGAAATTTCTAAAAATCTTATATGTTCTGGTATAATGCTATAAGCCATAACTGTAGTTATTACTTTAAAATGTATATCTCAGAAATAATTAAATTTCCTTGTCAACTGCATTATTATGAACTTTCATCAAATCTTTAACCATGGTCATTTTTAAGTCTTTTGTCATTCACAGACAGTTCTGGGTGTACTCTGATGCTTTTGCAAAAATGTTCCTCATAAAAGGGTTTCAATCTTCAAGGAATTCATGGAAAAGACTCTGACAAGTACAGGTTTCTGGTAACTGACTACACTGCTGAACTGAATGAATAAGCATTTTCAGAACTCTAATGGAAAACTGATGAACTCATAAAAGTGCTAAGAAAAGATCAAGATGAAAAAAAAATTAATTACATGGGACTGAGTGAACTGATGACGATGATAATTTTTGTGACTTTCTGTCTGAATTAAAAAAAAAAAAAATCCCACAAGGACTCAGAGGCAAAAAATATACAAATCAATTTTCACTGCAAAGTAAAGGAGCTGTTACAGTGGAGGATTACTGGACTGAATGTCAATATTATGACACAGTATGAGTGTGTTTTGTGTTTGGTAATTATATTCATTGTTGCTTTTGTTGTGGTCATCCATTTACAATGCTTGGTGTCAGTCTATCTCTTGTAAAAATAAAATACAGTGTGTGTGTGTGTGAGAAAAAATAACTTTTTTAAAAAAAGAATCAAACTGGGACTACTTTCTCACACCATATACAAAAATAAATTCAAAATGGGTTAAAGACTTAAATGTAAGGCCTGAAGCCATAGAACTTCTACAAGAAAACATGGGCAGTACGCTCTTTGGTCTTAATAGTATTTTTTTTTTGGCTATGTCTCCTCAGGCAAGGGAAACAAATGCAAAAGTAAACAAATGGGACTACATCAAACTAAAAAGCTTTTGCACAGCAAAGGAAACTATCAACAAAACAAAAAGGCCACCTACTGAATGGGAGAAGATATTCACAAATGATATAGCTGGTAAGGGGTTTATATCCAAAATATACAAAGAACTCACACAACTAACTTCAAAAAAACCAAACAGGGCTTCCCTGGTGGCACAGTGGTTGAGAGTCCGCCTGCCGATGCAGGGGACACGGGTTCATGCCCCGGTCAGGGAGGATCCCATATGCCGCGGAGCGGCTGTGCCCGTGAGTCATGGCTGCTGAGCCTGCGCATCCGGAGCCTGTGCTCCACAATGGGAGAGGCCACAGCAGTGAGAGGCCCGCGTACCGCAAAAAAAAAAAAAAAAATCCGATTAAAAAATGGGCAGAGGATCTGAGGATCTGTTTTTCTAAAGAAGACATGCAGTTAGTGAACGAGCACATGAAAAGATGCTCAACATCATTAATGATCAGGGAAATACAAATCAAAACCACTATAGAGATAACACCTCACACCTGTCAGAATGGCTATTAACAAAAACACAACAAATAACAAGTATCGTCGATGATGTGTGGAAAAGGGAACCCTCATACACTATTGGTGGAAATATAAATTGGTGCAGCCACTATGGAAAACAGTATGGAGATTCCTCAAAAAATTACAAATAGAACTATCACATGATCCAGCAATATCTCTCCTAGGTATTTACCCAAAGAAAATAAAAACACTAATTAGAAAAGCTATACACACCCCTATGCAGCATTATTTACAACAGCCAAGAAATGGATGCAACCCAAGTACCCATCAATAGATGAATGGATAAAGTTGTGGTATATGTATATAATGAAATATTACTCAGCCATGAAAGAGAATGAAATCTTGCCATTTATGACAATATGGATGGACCCATAGGATACTATACTAAGTGAAATAAGTCAGACAGAGAAAGACAAATATTGTATGATTTCACTTTTACGTGGAATCTAAAGAACAAAACAAATGAACAAACTTAACAAAACAGAAACAGAGTTATTGATAGAGCAAAAAAATTACCAGAAGAGAGGGGACTGGGGGAGGAAGAAAGAAATAGGTGAGGGTGATTAAGAGGTACAACCTTACAGTTGCAAAATAAATGAGTCATGAGTATGAAATATAGTGTGGTAAATACAGTTAATAACTAAGTAATATCTTTGTGGCAACGTAACTAGACTTATTATGGTATTATGGTAATCATTTTGAAATGTATATAAAACATCAGTATGTTGTGTAACAGAAACTAACACAGTATTATAAATTATACTTCAAAAACAAATGAACATACAAACAAACTCACAAAAAAAGAGATCAGATTTGTAGTTACCAGAGGCAGGGGGTGGGGGGAGAGGGAACTGGATGAAGGCAGTCAAAAGGTACAATCTTCCAGTTATAAGGTAAATAAGTACTAGGGATGTAAGGTACAACATTATAAATATAATTAACACTGCTGTATGTCATATATGAAAGTTCCTAAGAAAGTAAATCCTAAGAGTTCTTATCACACACACAAAAAAATTTTTTCTATTTCTTAAATTCTGTATCTATATGAGATGATGGACGTTCACTAAAACTTACTGTGATTATCATTTCGTGATGTACATAAGTCAAATCATTACGCTGTACACTGTAAACTTATACAATGCTGTATGTCAATTATAGCTCAATAAAATTCGAAGAAAGAAAAACAATATAAAATACAAATGTTACTCCATATTACCACCAGCCTTTTTTTGGAGGGGGAATGTTATGAGATGGATATAATTATTCTCTGGGGATTCCCTTTTGGACCTCCTCTTACCCGTTCCTGTAGAAGTTCCACAACCTGCTGGACACAGTCATTTACATCACAGGAGTCTGTTTTCAGCACCAATTCCGGGGCCTCTGGTTTTTCATATTCAGAATCAATCCCAGTGAAACCTATAAAAGGTAAAAGACAATAGAGGGAGTGGAAATTAAAATAGGTTTGTTTCCTCAGTGCAAGGCTCTGCTATGCTGAAGTTCATATTTATGTTGCCCCTTCTAAGTTACGGGGTTATAATACTGAAACTTCTTTCCTGGGAGAAGATTTCTAATTAAACTTTTGTTTCTTCTTTGAACACAGTCAATCCTTCTTATTCGCAGTAGTTCTCTTCAATAAGCCGCCACACACACAAAATTAGTGAATACTGAACCACTGCTTCTAGGAAAAATGTGGGTTTGGCTTCCTGTGGGCCTCTAGTCACCAAATTTTTGTCAACCAATTAATATATTTTTTTTATGAGTGTTTCTGTTTAAAGACACCTTATTTCATATATAGTGCTGATTCATTAACACCGAGCTCATGGCCAACAGCACCAGAACTCATGTCTGAACAAAGCTTATCTAACACATGTATTTTCTCCACAAGGCAGGTCAGTCTTACTTCAGCACTGTGCCGGGGGGCCATTATAAACAGCAAAATCACCAACAAAAAGAAAAAAAAAAAAGTAAAACACATGGCACTAAACAGGCCACCAAAAGGACACTTCTTGGGCTTCCCTGGGGGCGCAGTGGTTGAGAGTCTGCCTGCCCATGCAGGGGACGCGGGTTCGTGTCCCGGTCCAGGAAGATCCCACATGCCGCGGAGCGGCTGGGCCCGTGAGCCATGGCCACTGGACCTGCGCGGCCGGAGCCTGTGCTCCGCAACGGGAGAGGCCACAACAGTGAGAGGCCCGCGTACCGCAAAAAAAAAAGGGCACTTCTTTACAGTATGAGAGCTGAAACACAAAAGCCTTGTTCAACTTCAGCTGGGAATGTATATTCTGGGTGACTAAAATTTTGCTGCTCTGTGTGTGTCTACAAGTGACAGCCAAAGCACTGTGGGTATATGGATGTGGGGTAACAAATTTTAGTGAGTAGGCACATTTGCAAATCTGGAATCTTCCAATAATGAAGATTGATGGTATTTCTATCACCCTTCCTTTTTTCTGTTAAGTAAATGCCTACAGTGCCTGTGAAGAAAACAGGAATGAATACCAAGTAATCCAGAGCATCCAATTTCTCCACAGGAACACAGGATATAGTGCCTAAACCCTGGGCATAAAACCAAACTCGACAAGATTTTTTTCCCTCTCAGTGCAAAAACCAACGCCAAGTCAATCTGTCCATTATATTCACCAGGATTATCTACAGCCGAATTGAAGCTCTGCAGGGTTCTTCTGCCATCACATTAAGTGTTCAGGCAAGACAGATTAACTACGATTAGCTTAAGCAGAACATAAGTAAGGAATCCTTTTACATCACCAAAAATGTTCCACAATCAAATGTAACCAGTTTAGATATTAACCACTATTTAGATTTTCCCTATCTGTATATGTGCTACTGTGTAACTGCCTAGAAGAGAAAGAACACATGATGTTAACCACAGAATGGGCTGGCTGAGCTGAAGATATGCTATTCCTATCTTTCATATTATTCCATACCTAAGTCATTCGAGATCTGTCTGCCTTGGAATGACAAGTCATTCTTGGGTTAGAATGGTCAACATGAACTTAAAATCATTACTAAAAAGCTTTAAAATAAACACTACAAGTCTATAGCCCATCTATTTCACTTTTTTCTATTTCATATTTTTAAGTATCACATGAAGTTCTGAACCCAAGAAGAAATTTTTGCATTACCAATATTCCCAACAGTATTAGTGCTGAGTCACAGTAAAATAGGTGGGGAAAAAACAAACCTGGTTAAAACACTAGTTCTTAAGCTCTGATTCTCAAATGTGGCTCCACGCTGGAATCACTGGGTCCCACCCTTAAGAGATTCTGATTTCAATGGCCTGCGGTACAGCCTTGGCACTAGATTTTTTAAGTCCCACCAGATAATGCTTATGTGCAGCAAAGCTTTGAGGATCACTGTGTTAGAAGACTTGGTTTAACATTTTAAAAGCCCAGGAAGTCTCTTCCTAGTTAATTTAGCCCATAAGTAATTACAGTAAATGTATACTGTGAGAAAAATGTTTATATTTAAGTAAATAATAACTACTTGAGCATTACTCATGAAAATAATCTAGGTATTTAAGAGTAGCTGACACAGGCATATATTTACAGTTTAGGAAATGCCATATAAAGGCCTATAAAAGCCTGAAGTCTGCTGAATGTATGCAATCTCACCCGTCCCTGAAATGTTTACCATCAAGGCTCTGAAATAGCATTGGTAGGAAACTTTTTAAGCACCATTCTTACAATGAGTAAATGATTTTGAAAACTGTCCAGTCAGGAACTCTAGCACCATGGCAAACCTAAAATAAATAAACGTGTGTACACACATGCACACAAGTATACATTAACCTAAGAACATTTTATCAATGTCTATTCAAAGAAATTAAGAAACACCTGGTAAACAAGTAAAACATAGAAAACTGAACTAATACAAGCACATTCCCAGATACAGAATGTGAACTGTAAGTGACTCAAGGTATTTTGGATTCAGTCTTATTATTCATCTTTGCATCCCCAGCACCAGATATAAACCTTGCAAATAGAAAGCACTGATCAAAGTGTTGAACATCCAATTTCCACTCCACCTTCTAATCCACTGGAGAAGCATTTACTGTGTGTGTGTACCAAGTATTATGCTTTGGGCCACACTCTGTGCTAAATTCTAAAAATAACAAAAATGGTAAAGATGTTGTCCTGGCTCACAGGGTGCTTACTCCAGCTGAGCAAACAAATCTACCTCCCTCACCAACCCATCCTTGCAAAAACTACAAAACCAACTACAGTTAAAATGAGTAAAACATTCAGACTTCAGGATCCTGGACACACTGTTCTGCTTCTCTTTGCCAATCTCTACTACAAAATACAGAAGTGCACACTGGCCGTCAACAGAGAGAGGGTGACCTAGAAATTAAATGGATAAACTGTTTTCCCTCCTGTTGTCATATATTATTCAGGTCAGGCAGCCTATTCTCACTAAGTCAAGAAAGTACAGGCTTAATGGGTGAAACCTGAGTCTCCATGATGGCAAGACTGGATACGAGCCCTGCCCAAGGAACCAGATTCACCACGGCCAGTGGAACTTGCCCCAACTGCTAATGGGCTCCCAGGTCCAAACAGAAGAGCCCAGAATAACAAGCATTTTCCTTCCTGTTCCACCTTTTCCTTTCTAGGGCCAGAAGCTGGTGCTAAAATCTACACTTCATAGAGCTCCTGGGAGCTCCTGGGGGTCTGAGGCTATCACACTCCCTGCTGTGAAGGCAAACAAAAGTTAGGGGCATGAATTGATCCCAAACAATGCTGAACCTATCTTTGATTTTTCTTATGCTGGTGTGCCCTCTGTTACTGTTAATAATAATACCGGTAATAGACCAGGGCTAATGTCAAAGGATGTCTAAAAGATAAACAGAATGACTGGTATCAAGGGCGACAGCAGAACGGGTTCTAAATGTCTCTTTCTATGTCCAAATTTTCATCATAGTTGAAACTCTGGGAGCAGACCATAAAATCGAAAATACAAGCTGTATGTACTTTGATAAAATCACAGATATGTTAATTTAATCTAATGCAACAATCACACATAGAATGAATTTCAGACCATTCCAGGCACTACGATATAAATAAGAATGAGACATATTATATAAATAAGAATGAGACATAAATAAGAATGAGACATGTCTCATTCTTAAAATGCTTATAATTCAGGCATTTTTCCCAGTAGCTATGAAATGTCCTACATCTTCACTGGAACAAAGAGAACAGAAGTGGCAGCAACTATCCAACTAATAGCCAATCTAATGCTAGGTACCTAATTATACCAAATAGGCTTCTCAAAGTCCCAATCCTCTAAAACTGCCTTGTGAGTAGGATTTCAACCCGATCGATGATACTGAGTGTACACAGTGCCAGGTACTACTGGTAGGCCTGAGAGATACAACAGTGTAACAAGACCTGCTTTCTCTTCTCAAGGAGCTCCAAGTTGTTTGAAAACTTCCATCTCTTAGAAAAGATTATCAGTCTCAGATATGGTAAGATGAAACATCTAAGGAAAGACAAACTGGGAAAAATATATTACTTACCTTTAATTTCTCCCGCCCGTGCTTTTTTGTAGAGTCCTTTGACATCCCTCTGTTCACAAACATGCAGGGGAGCATCAACAAACACTTCAAAAAAAGGTAAACTTGCACCCTCATGAATTTGCCTCGCATTGTTGCGATCCTTAGAAAAAAGGCACATACGGAAAAGTAATAAAGAGTGCTCATATGAATCAAGGGTACTATATTAACGTCAAGGACAAGTAAAAGTGCTTTTCAGCTGTGTTAGTGGAAACAAAGTTTAATTTATATTTTGAAAATATAAACTGAAAAAAAATAAACCCAAGAAATTATTAGATTAACACACCCATTCTTCATTAAGGATTCTTTTTATTTTTTTAACATCTTTATTGGAGTATAATTGCTTTACAATGGTGTGTTAGTTTCTGCTTTACAACAAAGTGAATCAGTTATACATATACATATGTTCCCATATCCCCTCCCTCTTGCGTCTCCCTCCCACCCTCCCTATCCCATGCCTCTAGGTGGTCACAAAGCACCGAGCTGATCTCCCTGTGCTATGCGGCTGCTTCCCACTAGCTATCTATTCTACGTTTGGTAGTGTATATATGTCCATGCCACTCTCTCACTTTGTCACAGCTTACCCTTCCCCCTCCCCGTATCCTCCAAAGGCCTGCTATTCTGAGATATTGGCAAGTTCCAGGAGGGAGAACAATGGATGCCCCATAAAAACTTTCACCTAAATTTTACGAGGAAGCTGAGCCAAAGCCCAGCTTAAATGCAGATGTCAGTCATCAGGCCTCTCTCTTAACAACAGGCTCAACCTCAGCCTGAGCTAGCGTGAAAGTAACTTCACAAGGGATCCATTCAGAACCCTGAGGCTAGTTTATTCACTTGCCAAATACAAACCCCTGCAGCCGCTACACATCTCTAGCATTCCCCAAACTTTACTTTTCTGCATGGCTCCTAGCCCCCAACTCTGCTAAGACCTTCACTGCTCCGCCTAAACTCTCTCTGGAACACTGCTTCCTTTGTAAGTGAAACTCTTCTTCTTTCTGGTCTTAACTGAAAGCAAGTTCTCCCTTGAGGATTCACTCATCTTCCTGTTCTCAAACGCAGGCTCCACGTTCATATTCTATAGACAAGGCAGTGCCACCATTTTCAAGGCTAGCCCCTGCAGCTTCCTCCGTCCTATCCCCACATGGCTCATGTTATCATTTACCACCTTCCTTACGGCCCCTCAACCCATGCCTACTTCCACTCTCATCAGATGGCCACACTTCTAATTTCAAAAAGAAAATCCCCAGGGACTTCCCTGACCGTCCAGTGGCTAGGACTCCGTGCTTCCAATGCAGGGGGCGTGGGTTCAATCCCTGGAAGGGGAACTAAGATCCCACATGCCGTGTAGCATGGCCAAAAAAAAGAAAGAAAAGAAAAGAAAATCCCCAGACACGAATGCTCTCAATCTCCCCTCTGCCATATAATTTACCTATATCCCCCACCTTTATCTCCTTTCCTCCTGCCGCTCCTCCCTTCACGGATTCAAAATCCCCTACTCTGCAATGGAATACTATTCAGCCATAAAAAAAGAATGAGATTTTGCCATTTGTAGTAACACGGATGGGCTTGGAGGGCATTATGCTGAGTGAAATAAGTTTGACACAGAAAGACAAATACTGTAGGATATCACTTGTATGTGGAATCTAAACAAATACAACCCGACTTCCCTGGTGGTGCGGTGGTTAAGAATCCGCCTGCCAGTGCAGGGTACACGGGTTCAAGTCCTGGTCCGGGAAGATCCCACATGCCATGGAGCAACTAAGCCCGTGCGCCACTACTACTGAGCCTGCGTTCTAGAGCCCGCAAGCCACAACTAATGAAGCCTGCGTGCCTAGAGCTCGTGCTCTGCAACAATAGAAGCCACTGCAATGAGAAGTCCCACACAGCGACGAAGAGTAGCCCCTGCTCGCCACAACTAGAGAAAGCCCACGTGCAGCAATGAAGACCCAATGCAGCCAAAAGTAATAAATAAATTAAATAAATAAAATTTTAAAAATACAACAAACTAGTGAATATAACAAAAAAGAAGCAGACTCACAGAGATGGAGAACCAACTAGTGGTTACCAGTAGGAGGGGGGGAAGGGGCAACACAGGGGTGGGGAGTCAGAGGTACAAACTATTAGGTGTAAGATAAGCTAAAGGATATAGTGTACAACATGGAGAGTAGAGCCAATATTTTGTAATAACTGTAAATGGAAAGTAACTTTAAAATTGTACATAAGAAAAAAAAAATCCCCTTCCTGCTATTGAACCTTGCTCAATCCATTATTGCTGTTGCATCTGGAACTTTCAACCTCCTCCTTTTCCACTAGCAACAAACAAGTAAAAGTCACTCTCTTCCATTAAAAAGAGATGAGCTAACAAATCATACAAAAATTCCCTCAATCCTGGCACTCTCCAGGCCATTCTGCCACATTTCATACTACTAACCCCGTGTACTGCAATCCTGCTACTCCCCAGTCGTTCCTATGCAGGCTCCCCTGTGGCACTGGTGTTGCCCACATTCTACCAGGAGACCACTGCTCACACTGCACAGCCCCTGAGCACTTTTCTCAACTGCTTTCACAGTGTAAACTATAGCATATAAACCAACACTCAAGCCTGAACTCTGACCTCTCCCGAAATTAAACACACCTCTCCAACTTCCTCCAAAATACACCCACCTGGAGATCTCCCAGGTACCTCAAACTTAACACATCCAAAACTGAACCCACTCTCTTTTCTCCCAAGCTTGCATTCCCACCTATACTGCCCAAATCAAGGGATGATGACACTACACTCACCCAGAATCCCCAGAGTTGTTCTGGCTTCTTCCCTTTGCCGTCCCATCCCCTGCATTTTGTCACAAAGTCCTTCAGATTTTACCTCTAGACATTTTACACTAACCCAGTCTGCACTTCTTCCCTAGCTCCTGGTTCAACCTCATTTTTCTTGCCTGAACAACACCCTTTTAATCAGTCCGCTGGCTTCTAGCTTTGACCTGCTCAAAGCCACACTCTACACTGTCCCCAGGATGACAGAGGATGCAAATTCAACCACGTCACTAAACTCTTCAGAGACTGCCCAGCACCATCAGGGTAAAACCCAAGCTCCTCAGTGTGAAGCGTCGGGCCTTCTCCACCGGGCCCCACCATTCTCAGTTTTGCACCTGATGTTCTATTGATAATTAACACCTGCCTGGTCTACCAGGCTGCTTGGGCCTAATGCCTTTGCCATCCCCCCTGCCAAAAACACTACACCTCTCTCCTCTGGCTACAGCAATATGTCCCCTCACAGCACAGCTCCATGCTAAGTCCTCCAGGAAGCCTACCCTCATGTCCAGGCTGACTGAGGCCTCACTTCCGCTGGGTTCTCAGAGTACCCACCACATACCTCTGTCACAGATCTCATCCCAATATACTGAAATAATTTCAGTAGCTTTATAACCTTAGTATCTGGCAGAGTGATTAAGTCGTGATCCTTCTATTCCAACTGTCCTTTTAAATGAAGGTGTTCCCCAAGTTTCCATCTGTGACTCGCTTCTCATTCTATATACTCTTTTGTACACTCAACTTCATCAAGGTTTCAACAATAAAGCTAATGATTCCCCAATTTTTTTTTTTTAATTTATTTTTGGGGGCTTCCCTGGTGGCACAGTGGTTGGGAGTCCGCCTGCCGATGCAGGGGACGCGGGGTCGGGCCCCGGTCCGGGAGGACCCCACATGCGGCGGAGCAGCTGGGCCCGTGGGCCATGGCTGCTGAGCCTGCGCGTCCGGAGCCTGTGCTCCACAATGGGAG
>NW_006779050.1:1700192-1703334 GCF_000442215.2 Lipotes vexillifer | reverse complement strand
TTTATTTTTGGCTGCACTGGGTCTTTGTTGCTGTGCGTGGGCTTTCTCTAGTTGTGGCGAGCGGGGGCTACTCTTCGTTGCAGTGCGCGGGCTTGTCATTGTGGTGGCTTCTCTTGCTGCGGACCACGGGCTCTAGGTGCACAGACTTCAGCAGTTGTGGCACATGGGCTCAGTAGTTGTGGCTTGCAGGCTCTAGAGCACAGGCTCAGTAGTTGTGGCGCATGGGCTTAGTTGCTCCATGGCATGTGGGATCTTCCCCGACCAGGGCTCGAACCCATGTCCTCTGCACTGGCAGGCGGATTCTTTAATCACTGCACCACCAGGGAAGCCCCTGATTCCCAAATCTTTATCTCAATTCTACACAACGTTCCTGAGCTCCAGAACCAATTTCCCAATAACCCAGTGGTCATCTTCACCTAGATACGCCACCAGCATTTCAAACCTAACCCAGCTAAAATCAAACAGTCATCTTCTCCCTTCCTATCCTATATTTTCTAACTCAATCATACCATCTTCTCTTCTGAAAGCACCATCCTTCATGTTCACCCCCAAATTCAGCAATCAACCCGGGCACCACGTTCCACTGATGCTACAGGCTCAAGAGCCCTCAAATACGCCCCATCTTTTCTATTCCCATGGCCGATACCTGAATTCACTCCAAAAGCCTCCTGACTAGTCGCCTACCTCCAGACCCTTCCCATTCCAGGCCTTAAGGGTGACCTCACTAAAATACAAAGGCACCAGAGACACTTTTCCCCAGTACAATCTCAAACTCTCGACCATCTGTGGGGCAAAGTCCCGAGCAGTCTGGAGTTCACCATCAGACCTCTGCGAATCGTTCAAGCTTCATCTCCCCTCACGTTCATCCGGCAGAGCAGCCAAAACAAACTACCTACAGTTCCCCAAAGACCTAAGTCCCTCACATTTCCATGCTTCTGCAAACCCTGTAGCATCTCCCCTGTGAAATAGTTTTCTCCTGCGAGAAAACTGACTCATCTTTCATGACCCATTTCAAGCAGCACTTCCTCTGTGAATCTTCCATAGCACCTTTATACACATGTACCTAATCACTTGCCTCACGATACTGCAACTGTTCGCATCTCTATGCTCCCACTACCTACTGACTCCTCAAGGATAAGAACTATCGGGTTTATTTTTACAACCAAGATGCCCAAGGTTAGTGGTGACAGAGAAGAATACACATATCCTATAATATATGATTTGGTCCAAATATTATCATAAATTTTTTTTTTTTTTTTTTTTGCTGTACGCGGGCCTCTCACTGTTGTGGCCTCTCCCGTTGCAGAGCACAGGCTCCGGACGCGCAGGCTCAGCGGCCATGGCTCACAGGCCCAGCCGCTCTGCGGCATGTGGGATCTTCCCGGAACGGGGCACGAACCCGTGTCCCCTGCATCGGCAGGCGGACTCTCAATCACTGCGCCACCAAGGAAGCCCTATCATGAATTTTGACATGACCTAAGCATAGTCCGAACCTCATTTTCATTCTTAGTGCTTTTGGGGGTGAGATCAAGAAAAGTGTTGTTCCGTGTTATGGAAACAAGGGAGCCAAAAAAACAGATCAGCGTATACTTTTAGATACCCAGGTCTCAGCTGCTCGCTCTCCAAATTAGGTGTTACTTTCTCTTTTTCCAAGAGTTGCAGAGCTTCCCAGAAAGTGCAAGAAAATCACTGTTACTATATTACTATGAAAACTGTTTATATCCTAGAATTCAGGAACTCTAACAACTCTCATTCTCTCATACACTTCATTATTCAGGATACCTTAAACTGACATACTGACACCGATCCCAGTGTTTCAGGAAAATGAAAAGTACCTAGTCCTCAAAGAACCTTTTAGGACTCCTGCCATGTGTGAACTTGTATGATTAACACTCAGTCTCACACTTATCTATAACCCTTACAGCTCAAATTTAGTTTTTGTTTTAAAAAAAAGTCTAAGTAACCATCCAGATTTATGATACAGTACTAGAATTGCACTATTATTTACTACACTTACTGAGTATTTATTACACATCAGGCACTATGCTGAAAGCTGTGAATGCATGATTTACCTAATCCTCAGAGCAACCCTACGAGGTAGGTATTATCTGAGCTTGGAAGGTTAAGTAAATCGGCCAAGGTCCTAACAGTAACTGGCAGAGCCGAGATTTCAGTCTCTTGTTTCTGGCTTCAAAGCCGCTGTGTTTAACTACTACACTAACTCACCTGTTCTTTCATATCTGGGCTCCCTAAGAGGCTATGCTATTATTTAACAAACACTAAACATCTACTGTGTTCCAGGATCAGGGCTTGGCATCAAGATTATAAAGATAAATCAGACGTAGTCCCAGCCTTCAAAGAGCCAGTGGGGTTTAGAGACAGCAAAGCACAGTGGGCAAGAGCACAGGTTCCACTGATACTGTCTGGGTGCAAATCCTTGCTCTGCCATGTAGAGTGTGTGAGGTGGGGTGATTGACACCTCTGTTTCCTCACCTCCACCCTCCTCACTGGGTGATGAGAACTAAGTGAGCTAATTCACATAAAAGCACTTTAAAACTGTTACCAGGGCTTCCCTGGTGGTGCAGTGGTTGAGAGTCCGCCTGCCGATGCAGGGGACACGGGTTCGTGCCCCAGTCCGGGAGGATCCCACATGCCGCGGAGCGGCTGGGCCCGTGAGCCATGGCCGCTGAGCCTGCGCGTCCGGAGCCTGTGCTCCGCAACGGGAGAGGCCACAACAGTGAGAGGCCCGCATACCGCAAAAGAAAAAAAAAAAAAAAAACTGTTACCAGTACACAGTAAGTGTTCAATCAACGTTAGCTGCTATTATTATCATTATTATTACTGCTATTAGCACCACCAACCAAAGGACTGGTATTTATAATAAAACAATGTGCTATGGTACAATAAGAAGGGCACCAAAGACAGGTACCCAACAAAGCCTGAGAGACTTAGGAGGAAGAAATACCTAACCTGAGTCTCAAAGCATGAACAGGTGTCAACTGATGCTGAGGCGAGGCTAAGAGGAAGGAGAAGAGGGCCTTCGAGGCGGAGGGAAACAGAATTCTCGTGGTGAGAAACAACGTGATTTTTTTCAGAGAAATACAAAAAAGTGAATTAGTGCTTTATGGTCTCTAAAATAAGA
>NW_006779050.1:1697538-1700182 GCF_000442215.2 Lipotes vexillifer | reverse complement strand
TGTGATGAAAGATGAAACTCAAGGAGCAAAGAAGCCACAACAGGACACATGTTAAGAAACCTAAGATTCTCCCTGGTGTTTGATACATGTTGAGTATTTATTATAGGATTTTTGAACTGAAAAGTCAAACTTGAAATAATTTGGCCATTGACTTGTTCAACAGCTTTGATTATACTTTTGAGGGGGGCGGTGGGTGTGTGGGTTATAGCAAGCTTTTCAAAAATGTATTTACTCAGGAAGTTGTGGCACAAAAATGTTGTAGGTTAATTGTTTTAATTTGGATTTAGCCTCAAAGTACATGTCAGTGTTTAAATTATTCGCTTTGCCTGACACCATATTCTCAATACATGTAATTAGAACAGCAATGGCGCAGAAGTCACATACCTGAGTATAAGGTGATATAAAACTTGTGATGCACACTAAGCCAGCATCTGCAAACAGCTTAGCAACTTCTGCAATGCGTCGAACATTCTCTTCTCTGTCTTCAGGACTAAAGCCAAGATTTTTGTTGAGACCTTGACGAATGTTGTCACCATCCAAAGTGTAGCATGGAATACCATGGCAAACCAAGTACTCCTCCAAAGCCATGCTTACTGTGGTCTTTCCTGCTCCCGATAAGCCTAGAAGTGAACAGTCCAAACAGATTCCATACATAAAGTTAAGGGGGTAAGTAATAAAGAATTTTAACCACAGGCTTAATTATATTCATTATTCAGAGAAGTCTTTTAGCAACATTCTTGTCTAATATTTCTCTGTAAAATTTTACTATATCTTAGCTAGAAAAGCATCTGTAGTTTAAATATAATAAGCATTTATCTTTTTAGTAACTTCTGTCTAACCCCGAAGGTATCCTAGAAATCACTGAGCTACAAAGGCTTAACCAATTTAATATTACACATGGTTGGTTAGATATTCACTTTGTCCTCTTGTTACCACTATTCTAAAGCTGCATGCCAATTTTAAAAGAAAGTTATATGACCAAATTATTTCTGGTGAGGGAAGAAAAAGAAAGGACAAAAGTAAGTGAAATAAATATTAGAAAGTTACCTCTATATCCCAGGATCAACACCTCCCAAAGGCAACCATGATAAAAGCACCTGGGAATCCAATTTATAATATAATTAACCTTGAAAGAATATCCTCATTTCACCTTCCTCTACCAATGTTTAGTCACTAAACGATGAGGAGTAAAGGAAAAGGAAAGAGAACATTTATGCACTAATACTTGCCACCTTGGTGAGTGTATCAGAATTCACAACTAAGATAGGTACTTCCCTGGTAGTCCAGTCCAGATAGGTACTTCCCTGGTAGTCCAGTGGCTAAGACTCCGCGCTCCCAATGCAGGGGGCCCAGGTTCAATCCCTGGTCAGGGAACTAGATCCCACATGCCACAACTAAGAGTTCGCATGCCGCAACTAAGACCCAACACGGCCAAATATATAAATACACAGATAGATATTTCAAAAAAATAAATATATAAATACACAGATAGATATTTCAAAAAAATAAATTAAGATAGTTATGAGACAAGAGATAAAACACTGAAACCTAATGTACTGATACTTTGACATGCTAGTATAGAAGGTTAACTGAAAAATCAATTTTAAAAAGGATGATATGTTAAGAGGATCAATATAGTGTTATATGGTTTCTACATTAAAAATGTATATTAACATGAGTACAGCAGGTAGTATTTTCCAAAGATTGACTGAAACTTGTTTACAATGTGACACTGTCACTGTCACTGTCACACCCAGAGGTAGAGTATTTCTCAGCCCTTGAAACTGGACTGGACTTAGGAGTCGCCTGTAGCCAAAACAATATAGTGAAAATGATGAGCATGACTTCCAAGACTGGGTCAGAAAAGGCTATTCAGCTTCTCTTTGGATATTTCATTGGGGAGAAGCCAGCTGTTAAATACTCTGAGACCACCGTGCTAGAGAAATCAGAAGTAGGTATTCCTGTCGATAGCCTTAGCCAGCTAAGCTCCCAGCTGACCAGCTGGGGAGTCATTGCGGACACCCAGCCAGTTGTGGCTTTAGATGACTGGAGCCCAAGCCAGCATGACTGCAACCAAGCAAGACCCAGGGGGGAACCGCCCAGCAGAGCACTCCTGAATTCCTTACCCACAAACAGCGAGCAAATTAAAATGGTTGTTTCACACCACTAGGTTTTGGGTAAGTTGTTACATAGCAACAATGACTGAACAAAGAGATGGATGTTGGGGAGACTAGGTTTTTCTGTTCTTTGTTATTGTTGTTTTTAACTACCAGTTGAACACTAAGTATCGGGGAAAAAAAACTGAAAACATCAACTTCTTATACAACAAAGACAACCTAATCAACTATACTCCAATATAAAATAAAAATTAAAAAAAACACAAAGATAACCTAAACTACAATTAAAGTGTCTGTTTATACATACATGTGTACATGTACGTATTTTATGTATATATTCAATTTGAAACAAAGAACAGACACTGCTGAAAACTGAACTAGTGACACAGAAAACTTCACTGAGATGATTATAGTGAACGCAGACAAAAAGGCTAGGAAATCAAAGTGGTTAGATAAAATTAATAGATAATGCAAGACAGATAATCCAAAACTAAGATAAAGAAAACTGGTATACCAAAGGAAAACCA
>NW_006779050.1:1694285-1697528 GCF_000442215.2 Lipotes vexillifer | reverse complement strand
AGATTGAAGAGCGTCCTCCACAAAATTCACATACACCTGGAACCTCAGAATGTGACCTTATTTGGAAACAGGGTCTCTGTGCATGTAATTAGTTAAATTAAAATGAGGTCACACAGGACTACGGTGGGCACTAAATCCAGTGACTGAAATCTTTATAACAAGGCCATCTGAAGGCGAAAGCAGAGACTGGAGTGGTACCTCTACAAGCCAAGGAACGCTAAGGATTGCCAGCAGAACCAGACGCTAGGAGACAGGCATGGAACAGATTCTTCCCCAGAGCTGACAGAAGGAACCATCCTTGATTTCAGGTTCCCAAACTGTGAGAGAATAAACTTCTGTTGTTTGAAGTCACTCGGTTTATAGTGATTTGTTACAGTGGCCCTGGGAAACTCATATACCAATCAATGTAAAAATACAAAACCAGAAAGTTTATCCGAAATAAGATGTAAGAAAAAACAGTGTTCCAAGAAAATGACATACAAACCACTCCATACCTGGACAGATCTGGTTAAGCTACTGAATTGCAAGAAAAAGAAAGAAATCATGACTTCCGTTTCCAACAATATCAAATAAAAAAGTGAAGGCTATAAATTTGACAACATAATTAACAACCTTGATCTGATGAACGTATATAGAATATTGCCCACATCAGGGGAACACATTTTCTTTACAAATACACATTTATGAAACTCGTCCTACACTGTAAAGCAAGTACCAAAAAAATCTGATAAAAGTATTTATAAGCATCATTAGTGGTAAAATAAATGGAATATACCATGTTTAAGAAAAGGAGTACCCAATATTCTAAAGATCAATTTCCTCCCAAATTGACCTTTAGATACAATGTAATCCCAAATCAAATCCCAACTGGATTTTGGTGGAATTAGTTAAACCTATTACAAAATTTATACAATACAAAGAGCCAAAAAAAAAGTCAAGACGTTCCTAATGAAGAAGGTAAGAGGATTTACTCCACTAGATTTCAAGACTCTACAAATATATAGTAATTAAGACAGTGTGGCAATAATAGAGCAACAGACAAGTATACCAGTGGAATAGATCAGAGCTCCCAGAAACAAATCCACACATAAGTGGAAACCTGATCTATGACAGCTGGCACAGCAGATCAGAGAAAAAGGATACCCTCATCTTGGGACAACTGATTATCCACATGGAAAGAAAAGAAAATGGATCCGTCCCTCACACTACATGCAAAAATCAATTGCAGAAGGAAAAGGGCCTAAACGAGAAAAGCAAAACTTCCGAAAGAAAATATACGAAAAGAAATAACTCTTCAGGCATGCAGATGAAAAAAGGAAAGCTCCTTAGAAGAAGAAAAAAAAATTGGATTAGTCACAACATTTAATAGAAGAAATGTCTGCCTGTCTTTTACGACAACTTGGCTGGGTAAAATATATATTTGGTTCATACTTTCTTTGTCCTGGAATTCTTAAAACATTACTCCAACATAAAAACTCAGGGAATTCATAATCCAACAGAAAGCCATCTTATAAAAACCACTGAACAAAAAAATACAGACCATAAAAACTTGACTCAAAGAAAGAGCTCATGAATGGGCATGCGGCAATAAAAGAACTGACGGGAGGTGGTAAGGTTGAATCAATTTACTTACAGAACTCAAATACAAACACCTATGGAAGTTTAAGATTTGGAACAGAATGTGTCACAAGCCTAGACAATATAAATGTAACAATTTAACATCAATCTAGACTTAAGAATGAGGAGATGGGAAGAACTCAAAAATGCTCTCTTCTTTCATACAGAAACACACAGACCTATCTACAGTTGAAATTTTCAATTTATAAAAACAGAAAATGGGAATGCTGTTTTTTGGCAATCAGCAAAAGTTTTAAGGATGGGTAATATCCATGTTGACAAAGACATTGGAAAATGGATCCTCATCCACATCTGGAAAATAAATAGGTGTAAATTTTAGTGGGTTGTATGGCTGTCGGCATAACTGATGCCAACTTGGCGCTTCTCTGTCATCAAGGCTTTGTAGTTAATAGATTGTTTAATGTTCGTTAGGTCCAGGTGGCCTCTATGCTCTGTTAGTCCCCAAACAATGATGAAGACCTTTGCTAATATATTCCTGGTGCCCAGAAGACTAGTTACCCATTCATAAATCCTGACTTAGGAATACACTTCCTGTTACCAAGCACGTACCCCCGTACCCTAGGTTAACTATGAAATTGTCCCAGTGGCCCCTCAGCAGTGCAGAGTGCAGCTGTGGATGTTTCCAGATCACTGTTTGCCAGATCCCACCCCGTGTTACCCTATAACATAAACTGATCCACTGATTATATGGAGTTCCCTGCCTTGCTTTTCAGTCTCAAGATTCCTTCTCAATTCAGTGGGCACTTTTCATTCCCTCTGTCCTCCAGCATGGGTAAATTGGCAAGATGCAACAAGATTTTATTTAAAACTCCTAGAAGTGGGGCTTCCCTGGTGGTGCAGTGGTTGAGAGTCCGCCTGCCGATGCAGGGGACACGGGTTCGTGCCCCGGTCCAGTAAGATCCCACATGCCGCGGAGCGGCTGGGGCCGTGAGCCCTGGGCACTGAGACTGTGCGTCCGGGGGCCGCGCTCCGCAACGGGAGAGGCCACAGCAGTGAGAGGCCCGGGGCCCGCAAAAAAAAAAAAAAAAAAAAAAAACTCCTAGAAGTGAAAAAAGATCCATCATTTTTAAAACCACCTCCAAAACCTGGATCAATTTACCCTCTCAAAGAGAGATTCTGGGAAAATCAACACAAGAATCAATCAGAAGCCAAAGCAAAAGAAGAATCATTAGAAACTGATTGTATGAAATTCTTTGCCACTCTTTACCACTCATTCTTTCTCTTCATGTGGTCTACATTATTAGCATCTTGAAGGCAGAATCCAGGTCCTATTTGCATGCAGAATTTTATAGAATGTACAGTAGCTATCAACTAGAAAGTAGTTTTAAGCTGCATTCTGATTTTTCCCCTTTAACAGCAATTTTGTAAAGAAGGAAAGGAATTACCAAAAGAAAATATGTTATTATTAAGCAACTTTGTCAGTTACATATTATGGTGCTCCAGATACAAGAACAGAGCTCAAAATGTAAGTATCCTTACTCCTGGCTCAAGGCTGTCTATACCACTGCTTTTGAAATAGACTGGCTTGTCTCTCCAGACCATACCTGTTAGCCAAACCGTGCAACCACGAAAGCCACCTCTGGTCCCCACCACCTGACCTCTCTT
>NW_006779050.1:1688952-1694275 GCF_000442215.2 Lipotes vexillifer | reverse complement strand
TCCTGCTGACGTGGTGAGCTTGATAGGTGACATTAGTTGCCCTCTGCATCCCCTGGAAAAAAGAAAAATAAGGAAGAATTCTGGTTTACCTGAGTCCCTTAAAAGGTAAACATATTCCTTGCAAACATACAGTAACTTCCCTATGTAACATGCCAAAAGAAAGGAAAAATATGAAAACTAACAGCTTTTTCTTTCTTTAGAGTACCTGGCACGGTGTTCAGTTCTTTACAAACACCAATTAATTAGTCTGCAAAGCCCCTCAAGGATGCAGAAACTCCTACTACTGTGGTTTTCCAGATGAAGGTGTTAAACCTGAGAAAAGTTAAATAACTTGCCCCAGTTCCCCTAACTGGTAAGTGGCAGACTCCAGAGCCCAGTCTGCTCACTCATTCATTCGTTCAACCATTGCTTCTTGAGGCCCTACTAGTACACCAAGTGAACAAAACAGGGTCCCTACTCTCACTGAGCTCATTCCACTGGCAGGAGACAGACCAATAACACTGAATTATTAAATCAGAGAGTGACAAGTGCACTCTGAAAATAAAACAGGGTAAGAATGGAAAGAGAGATAGGGGATGAGTGCCTCTTTAGGCAGGATGATCAGGAAAAACCTCTGAGAAGGTGGCATCTGAGCAGATTCCTGGATGAAGTGTGGAAGGGATGTCTGCAGGTATCGTGAAATGCATGATGAAAAAAAATGGAAGGTAATTGTTGTTCTCTCAAATTTTCTTCTCCTTAAACAAAAAGGGCATAAAATTACATAGGTCTCAAAGGATCTTAATAGACATTTCTCCAAAGAAAACAATACAAATGGGGAATAAGCACATTAAAAGATGCTCAACATCATTAGCCATCCAAGAAATGCAAATCAAAACCACGAGATACCACTGCACACTCACTTGATGGCTATAATCAAAAAAACAGGAAATAACAAGTGCTAGTGAGGATATGGAGAAATTAGAATCCTCATACGTTTGCTGATGGGAGTGTACAGTCACTCTGGAAAACAGAAGTTCTACAAAACATTAATTATAATTATCATATGTCCAAATGGTTCCCACTCCTAGATTTATGCTCACAAGAAATGAAAACATGTCCACACAAAACCTGTACACCTATGTTCTAGCAGCATGATTCATAAAAGCCAAAAGGTGAAAACAACCCATTTGTCCATCAATTAATAATCAGATAAACAAAACTGTTTAATTGTATGGTATATACATACGGTGGAGATTATTTGGTAAAATAAAAAGGAATGAAGTACTAATACAACCTACAATACAGACAAACCTCAAAAACATTATGCTAAGTGGAAGATGTCAGTCACAAAGACCACATATTGCATAATTCCATTTATATGAACCATCCAGAATAGGAAAATCTAGAGAGATAGAAAGCAGATTAGTGGTTACCTCAGGCTGGGATGTTGGGAGAGGAATGTGGAGTGACTTCTAATGGATATGGGGTTCTTTTCTGGGGTAATTAAAATGCTCTAAAATTGACTGTGGTGATGGTTGCAAAACTGTGTAAATATAGTCAAAACTATCAAATTGTACATTTTAAGTGGGTAAATTGAACGGTAGGCAAATTATCTCAATAAAGCTGTTTTCTAAAATTAAATAAAATGAATCACATAGCCTCTATTTTCTCCTCCTATGGAGCAAAAACATAATTTAAATTCTTTTCAACAAGTTATGCCTTTATAAAGTAGGTAAGTGTCAGCATTCTTTTAATAGGGCGTTTGTATTTGATACTGCGTATAGCTCTTATTTAAGACAGTTTTATTCATCATTCACTCAAAGATATCTACTGAATGCACACTACATGCTTGACATTCTTCTAGGTGCAGATGAAACAGAAGTGCACAATACCAATAAAATCACCATCTGCCTGGGGCTTCTCTACTCTTCCCTCCCAGGGCAGCGGTTCTCAAAGCGTGGTCCCTAACCAGCAGCTTTGGCATCTCCTGGGAACTGCTAGAAATGCAAATTATCAGGACCTGCCCCAAGCAGACTAAGTCAGAAACTCTGGGGTGGGGCCTGACAATCTGCATTTTAAAGCCTCCAAGTGACTCAGATGCCAGTTCAAGTTTGAGAACCACTGGACTAACAGGAAAAATAGAGGCGAGAAAAGAAAACACTAAGATAAAGAAGGAAATTATGTAAGTTAGAAATAAGTATCAAAGAGGGGGAAAAAGTAAATAAAGCAAAAAAAGTGAAGAAATATCATAGGAAGTATGATATTTAGACAGGGTGGCCAGAGAAGGCTTCAGCAAAAACAGGATATTTAAGATCTCTGATGACTTCTGAGGGAAGCACCTTCCAGACAGGGAACAGCAAGTGCAAAGAAAAGTGAAAAAGTAACTGGGGAAATCCAGAACGATTGCTGGGCAGTCCAAACAAGCTGTCTGGAGGCAACGGTCATACATCTAAAACAAGAGCAGTGGCCATGACCATGTTTTCTGCAGCCACGTGAGTGGCTCAGGTTGAGGCACGAAATAGACTGATTCACCCTTGACCCAGAGGTCTTCAAAATGGGGAACAAACACCCTGATAGATACATGAACATGGACTTTGTCAAGGGACCATTTCTATCCAGATCTTCAACTTCCAGATGTGTTCTTTTCTAAAACTGGTTGGCCTGAGAAGGTGCCTGAGGTTCAGGATCTCTTTCCCCCTCTCCCTGCACAATTCCCCTAGTGTACAGGAGAAAGCATCTCTGCCCATCTGCATCTTACTCTCACTCACTGCCCTGGGGGTGTCCTCGGGAGCCAAAGGGACAATTGGACAATTCTTTTAATAGGCCCGCCACAAAACCTGCACCCCTCCCCCACTAACCATCTCATTAGCAGATGTATCCATAGTTCCAATAATCACAAAGAATTCTACTATGGGTCTCCCAAACCATTTCTTTTCAATTAAACTGATGAAGCAAACATAACTTTCCAGCTCTGCATTTCCAGGATTTTAAACAAAACCCGGGGTGCCTGACCCAGACATCTGTGTCTCCCAGGAAGCAGCGGCCCCTCTTTCCTGAGGTATCCAGTTTTAGCTCCCAGGCAGGCAGCCTGGGAGGAGAGAAGACAGGAGCTGGGTCTGCTGGAAGGGGACAGGGTAGGAAGGGGACAAGGAAGGTGCTATACACATTAGCTGCCTACACTTGCAGAACCTGTTTGACTTCGTCATTTTGTTTCGGGATTTTTTTCCAAGTTACTTTGCTTTGGGGCAAGAAGAAACATGTATTTAATGAGTTTTAATTCATTTTGGCACCATAAAATATCTTCTGCTTTTCTTTTTAAATTGAGTAGAATGTATAAAAACTGAGAAGCTACAAAATGCTGAGGCTGTGCTTGAGAGAAAATATAGGATCAGAGATTGTTTCAATCACTAGAAAAGTAAGCTCCCTCCGGGCTTCTTGCCTCCTACATTAAAAAAAATTCTGGCAGTAAATATGGCGGTCTGGGTACAAGGAGGCTTACTGTTTATGTATGCTTGATATTTTCCATATTAAAGCACAAACTTAAAAAAAGATTTGCCACAATCTCCTACCTCCCGTTTTTTCAGAATAAATCAAAGAGCACTTTTTAAAACTCTTAGAATTGCAAGGTGGTGGGTGTATGCCTGAATTTTACTAAAAATCTAAAGGTCACTTTCATATGTAATCTTCTAGTTCCCCTTCCCCTCTTTTCCTTTTCCACCCACTCTAGCCAAAGCCTTCCTATAATCCCGCCAGGAAAACATGACATTAGTGGGTGCATCAGTGAGTTATTTCCTTCCAACTCTCCATTCCTGTTCTCAGTCTTCAATGCCCTGGTTTCTATTCACAGAACAATGAAATCAGGCTTATTCTTTTCTAAGAGTCTGGGTGGTTGACAGTAATATTTGGCTTGTTGTACATACACCCAAGGCAGACCCTGTAACATTTACTGCCCATAGGATTCATCTGTTATTTATGGACCATTTTATACAGTGTCTTTTTGTAGTATATAATTTTTACTTCCTTGGGAGAATAGGTCAAGCACTATGAGTTATAGTTCTTTGTGTTTTTCACAACACCCAACCTCTTTTCTTGTGCCTAGTCAGTGCTCAGTAAAAGTTAGATACAAGGCATTTATTTTATAGCGTGATTTGTGTTCTCTGTATAACCTGCAAATGAAATGATGATTGACATTCAGAAGTCTTAAGAATAGAGGAACTGGGACAATTCTTTTCAAAAGAATTCCTTCTCTTTCTACGATTGGGACTAAATGCTTACCAGTCCTGTTACTAGGCTAACGTCAGGTGGCCTCTCATATTTGTGGTGTACATTTCCTACACATTCTACAAACTGCTGTCCTCAACACCCACACAAGTGGCCCTTACAAATTAACTTCTCCTATGATGCTACTTAGAGAATTTCATGGTCTGTGAGTTTATGGTGATTTTATGAAGAAGGCTGCATTTTTCAGTGAAATTTGTAAAGGCACAGAAAATATACCAAATATCAAGCATAATTCTGGACTTCAACATCTATCACTCACCCCATCACCCATCTTAAACTGACTGCCAAACAGCATATTCTTCCAAAGAGAATACCTGAAATGGTAACACGGGTGTGTCTTTTATATCCCAAGACATACTGTGAGTAAACTGGAGAGATGGTAGAGTACCATGTGGATAAAATTGAAAAGAATACAATGAGAAGAAAGCTTTAGTTCACAGAGTTATTGATAACTGAAGTTAATCTTTTGAACATTAACGTTAACAAGCCAAAGACAAACAGCAAAACTGAGGCTCATACATTCCTGGAGGTTAAGAAAATAACTTGAAAAGGCTACACTTAAAACCTTGCTGCTACAAAGCATGGGGCACAGCAACACTGGCAATGACCCGGTTGCTTCTCAGAAAGTGAATCTCAGGACCTACCCCAGATCTCCTGAATCAGAGCTAAGATACTGGCATGCCTATTCGATCACCGATTGTCATGCATACACTCCGCATATACATTATGGCTCTCCAACTATTCTGTTTTAAAGATTAAAGAACACTTAAATATTTACTTAATGGATATTTTAAACTGTCAATACTTTTAATGGAAGGGGCCCTGAATGGCCTCCAGTTGGGAAGTCCAGCCAGAAGAGATTCTTAGAAGTCAGAAATGAGCCTGAGACTACCTGTTCATTCATCATTTGTTGATGGATCCCTCCTAGATACGGGGAGTAAAATGGATCAAAAACATTTCAGGGAAGGAGACAAACAATAAAGAGAGAAAGACACCTTTACACTATGACAGGCTCCTGCCTCCCACTATGGTGACAGTGGGGCTTTCCCTAACTACATGATGG
>NW_006779050.1:1680777-1688201 GCF_000442215.2 Lipotes vexillifer | reverse complement strand
TTCCCTACATACATGATGGGGATGTGTCCTCTACAAGTGGTTGTGCTTTTGTGTACTTTACTGTACAATAATGTATAGAGTACAGTAGTACAGTATCTTTATTTCAAGCCTAGGATGTCCAGAAGCAAGCATAAAAGCAGCAGTGATGTAGCTAGTACTGTACTGTACTTTTCAAGGTACTGTACTGTAAGATTAAAAATGTTTTATTTCTTGTGTTTGTTTTTTATTTATTATTTTTGTGAAAAGTATATAAACCTATTACGGTACAGTACCATATAGCCGGCTGTGTTAGTTGAGTACCTAGGCTAACTTTGTTGGACCTACGAACAAATTGGACTTATAAATGCGCTCTCGGAACAGAACTCGTTCATATGTAGGAGACTTACTGTACATGAATGTTCACAGCAGCATTATTCATAGCAACTGAAGAGGAGAAACAACTCAAATGTTCATCAACTAATGAAAGGATAAGCAAAATGTGATACACCCATAAAACATAATATTATTCAACCATATAAAGGAATGAAGTATTGATACATGCTACAACATGGATGAACCTTGAAAACATTATTCTAAGTTAAAGAAGTTAGACACTAAAGGCAATATATTATATCATTACATTTACAGGAGAGTCTAGAATAGGGAAATCCAGAGACAAAAAGTAGATTATTGGTTGGCAGGTGCTACAGAGGGGGAAAGGGGAAGGATAGGGAATGACTGCTAATGGGTACAGGGTTTCTTTTTGGGGTGATGAAAATGTTAAAAGTAGATATTGGTGATGGTTATAAAACTGTAAATATACTAAAAATACAATGAACTGAACACTTAAACATATGAGAGATAAAGACAGAGGGAAGGGACGCAACCATCAAAGAAACTACAGAGAAGAAAAAAAACAATGGCTGCAGTCATTTAACTGGATTTCTATATGTAGTGTCCAATTTTTCCACTGTTTACTCAGCTAAAACCTACTTGGTAGAGAACTGTGTCCTTAGGAAAGGATATTTCACGGAAATAATTACCACTTAGGTAAATACCAAAAAAATACAACAAGCAAAAAAACAAAACAAAACAAAACAAAAACCAGTCTCTTCATTTGAACAAATTACTTAGTAATTCACTTTCAAAACAATTCAGGGTTGGATCTTACTGTTTTGTTGTTGGTATGCTATGGGTAATTGATCCATCTCAGAGCAAAAGATGGTAACATCCTAGCTGGTGGAAAAGAAAACACTAGTACCGGATTTTATTTTAAATTACTAGTTTTGCATTTCAGAGTTACCTAATTTATTTCCCCTTTTTCTTACTCAAAGCAAAGAATAGAACAGGGTTTCTCAACCTCAGCATTAATGACTTTTGGGCCTCCGCATTAACGATAATGCTTTGCTGTGGGGACTGTGCACTGCAGGATTTGTAGCAGCATCCCTGGCCTCTACCCAAGAGATGTCAGAAGCAACCCCCCCTACACACACACACAAATATAACAACCAAAAATGTCTCCAGATATTTTCCAAACACCCTCCTGGGGGAAGTAAATTTTTACCTGGTTGAAAATCACTGGAGAAGAAAACTACTCCTCAAAGGTCAATGTAATAGAGCCAAGTTGGGGAAGCTTATTTCATATTTCAACTTTAGAGAAGCCACTATGCTAAAGGGGAGGCTGACAGCTGGGTACCCTGCTGGAGCCAGGACTACAGAATTGCCCAAAACCGTGATTCCAAAGTTGCTACCATCTCTCGAAACTTCCTTCCCCGGGGAAGAAAGTAAGAACAAATACACGAGTACAGAAATACACACATAAGTAGGAAAAAATGTCAGCAGCCATCCCAAAGTTACTATCTAGACCTGTCCAGTATAACTTTCTGAGATGATGAAAATGTTCTATACTGCACAGTCCAATACAGTGGCCACGAGCTTCCAATGGAAATGTAGCACTTGAAACACGGAACGTTTCATCTTAGTTTAACTAAATTTAAGTTGCCACAGGTGGCTAGTGGCTACCAGATTGGACCATGCGGATCCAGACCCTGCTGTCATTCTTCCCGTTCTTGCTGTCAGTCAACACGGAGTGCATTCTTGGTAGAAGTCCAGTCCTCCTTCTCATTTAGGCAACTTTCCCAGCAGTATCTCCCTAGCTTCCAGGGAAGGAAACTCAGTAGCTGCCCCTGCACACAGCCAGGCCAATGCTCTGAAGGAGGAATATATGGCTTTCCATATGCTGTGTGTTCCATTTCTGCATGCTTGCTTCATTTTTGGACCACCTCAGTCTTCCCCCAAATCCAGAATGGGCTACTGGCCTTCTATGAAAGGCATCGAACAGTATGAGGGACAAATTGTTCAGAAAAGGTAGAACTGATAAAAAGGAAAAATAACTCATTCATTTATTTGCTTTTCGATTAACGCTCTCCCAGGTAGAATGTAATATCCATGAGAGCAGGACCCTTTGCTATCTTTTTACCACTGCATCCCCAGCACCTGGAACACAGGCACACACAAAGCAGGTGTCAAATATTCGATGAATTCATAAATAAGAACACCTTAAATAGTGCTCATGTGCCAGCACTAGAGTGCTTTAAATGTATTAAATAACTGAAACCTCATTATAACCCTATGAGATATGCCCTATGAGCTCCACTACAAGCTATGTTTCATTATCCACATTATTACATTTGAAGACAGTGAGGCACGGAGGAGTTAGGCAACATGCCCAAGATCACACAGGTAGTAAGTGACAAAACTATAATTTTAATTCTACCACATATGGAGCTTATTCTCTTACTTAAGCTGTGCTAAGTTACTAGTAAGTTATCTAAGACTTTTAATAACAGAAGTACCCAAGCCTACTCAGCACCCTAACCCTTATCCCCGTCCTGTTATATAAGGAAAAGCTCCGTGTAGACGCAAAACCTCTATAACGAAATATGATTACATGATAAACGATAACAGCAGAGTGCAACATAACACAGAGGTGCACAAAGAATTCAGCCTATGTGCAACAGTGTGTGGACACAGGAGACCACAGTTTCAGTACAGGAGCCCGAGGCTCTTAAGACTTCCACAAGTGATAAAGGTCAACAGGCATCAGGGCAGAAGGAAAGGCTTGTGTAAAACCCTGAGGATGTAAGGTATAGAAAGACAGTTGGTGCTGGAGATACGGAGCTATGGGAATTTGGGGCGTGGAGGAGAGAGGGGAATGGAACGGCACACCAGAATGAGATTGTCGTATGTGCTTCCGAACGGCAATGCTAGATCTCAGACTACTCTGTGGGTAGTAGGGTAGAGCTCCACTGTAAAGCGGGTCCAAGCAAGGGATTTGACCCAACATGAGTCTACAAAATAGGTAGTCACACCTGGGTCTGAACTGAGGGCCAGCTAACACACAGTTTGAAATGTTTTACGGAAGGCAGATGAAAACCGGTCCCAATGGAGAAAGGTTCAATCAGATGTTAAATGATACTCATTACACCTGATGTTTCGTCAGACTGAGATAAGAGGAGGCTAAAGGGGCATGTTCATTCTTGATTTTCTTTACTATTTTTGTAGGTACATGGAGACACCTCCCTTCTCTCTAGTATATTCTCTAACTCGAATTTAACCATCAAATCTTTATTTTCGACCTTAACCTAACTCAATCCCTATAGCTGTGCTGTCCACAGGTCCCGACTGAGTTTTTAAAATGTGGTTATTAAATGTAAAATAGATAGCTAGTGGGAAGCAGCTGCATAGCACAAGGAGATCAGCTCGGTGCTTTGTGACCACCTAGAAGGGTGGGATAGGGAGGGTGGGAGGAAGACGCAAGAGGGAGAGGACATGGGGATATATGTATACATACAGCTGATTCACTCTGTTATACAGCAGAGACACAACACTGTAAAGCAATTATACTACAATAAAGTTGTTAATTAAAAATAAACAAATAAATAAAATGTGGTTAGTCTGAAGTGAGATGTGTGCTAAGTTAAAATATATACTTATGTATATTTTTTAATAATTTTATATTGATTATGATAGTATTAAACTCATTTTTATATTGAGATGACAGTACTTTAGCTATACTAGGTTAAATAAATATTAAAATTTATTTCAACCTGTTCCTTTTACTTTTTTTTTTTTTTTACTATGACCTCTAGAAAAATTTAAATTACATTATGTGGCTCACGTTATATTTCTATTGGATAGCCTTGTTCTACAGACTATCTCTACTAAGGCCATCTGTCCCTTACATGCAGCATACTTAATATTGGGTCCCCCTTTTACAAGCTCTATGACATCTCTGTGCCTCAGCTTCTTCATCAATAAAATGGAGATACTAATTGGAATAAAGAGGATAACTAACAATAACAGCTAACACGCATAATACTCAGACTGTAACAGCTAACACACACACAACACTTACAATACGCCAGACACTGTTCTAAGCATTTTTCATATATTAACTCCTTTAATCTTCACAATATCCCTGTGAGGCCATCACCCCCATTTTACAGATGAGCAAACCGGCACAGAGAAATTAAGTGACTACCTAAAGGTGACACGGTTAGTAAATAGTGAAGCCCAGGTTCGAGTCCAGGCAGTCAGTTCCAGGGTCCTTGCTTTAAACCACTGTCTCTCATGATACCCACCTCAAAAATGGTACAGAAATGCAATAAGTTAATTTAGGTAAAAAATTTCAAACTGTCTCCAGCACATAGTACTTTCCTTCAGTGTTTAACTATTATCACCATCACTCCAGCCCTTAACCTACTTCCCAAATTCCCTGCATGCCACTTTTCTCCTCATTTCGCAGGATTAAAACCTCAGGATCCTCTTTTAATACGTCTCCCTCTTTCGTTCCCTAACTCTTGTCAGGTCCTTCTTACTCAACCTTGAATGCTCTTAACGCATCTATGCTGCTTTTCCACTACCACCTTAGCCCAGTACTCTGCACCCTCACAACTGTATGAATTAATAGCAGTAACAAGACAAAGACCTTAACCGGTGCTCATGTACCAGGCATTCCTCAAGTCTATTAATTCATTTAAACCTTACTATAACCCTGTTTGTTCTCCAGAACTTCTACATCCGGGCTCTAACAGTGTCTAATTTCTTTAGCAGACCTGTCTTCCTGGAATACCAATTTCATCATGTGATGGGAACTTTAAAGGTGTCTGGATTCGCTACACGTGTCCCTATCAGTTGATGTATGTGAGAGGAAAAGATGATGGGTGTTCCCTACTGGAGCAAAGAAAGATTTACAAGGCCCTGAAAATTAAAAATTCTAGCCTCATCCAAAATCTCTCACAGAATCTAGTCTCAACTCAGCAACCAAACATTAACAACTATACAACCTAGCCCCATCCTCCTCATTCAATCTTATCTCCAAGTCAACAAAAACCCTCCAGAGTGGTTAAACAGGTCTCTTCATTGTTCCTGGAGTAAATAATGGTAATTATTATTTATAATAATAATATTATTATATATTATTATAAATAATATAAATTATTATTATTATTAGACCTTATTCATACAGTTCCCCTCTGCCTCAAAAATCTGAGCACACTTCTCCATCACACCCAGACTAAACTAATCTCCCCTCTAAACTGTGATAAAACAGCTGTCTTACCCCACTCACTGGGGTTTATAATGATATAGTCATCATCCGGCAAACGCCAATCACAATCCCAACCAGGCCCTGAACAACTGGAAGGCAAGCACTGAGTCCCTCATTTCTCACCTTCCCCGTGAGTAGCACGTGCCTCTACAAAGAACACGCACTTATTTGGCAAATGGAACAGTAAATGAGTTACAGACAGTGTAGCTGAAATGACATGTAAATACCCTAATTCAGCCAACCGTATTTCCCTAACCACGAAACACCTCAAGGTAACAGAGGCAGTATCAATAGTTTCACAGCAGTGTTATCACTGCACTCTCCAAGTCATTATCTTCTTTACTCCTCAAAACTCTCCAGTGAAGTACCACTACTATACCTTTAAGTCAGCTGAGGTTTAAAGAAGTGGAGGGTTTTTACTCAGGATCACACAACTACTACACAGCAAAGCTGGAACCAGAGACCAGGCCGCTAGTCCAGCGCTCTTTCCAATGGTCTAATTCCCCTTTTATCTCTTCTCCGTCCTTATCACCTAAGAAAGAGTTAAATAACTAAGAGGGGAAAGGAATCGGGTGAGAATACTTGGTAACAACAGATGTGGTAAATTAATGACTTGAACATTTGTCTGAAATGGCTTTTTTTTCTTTGACTCACCAAGGGTAATGACGATTTACAAGGCTACATTTAAACCTCATGATCTTGCTGTACTGTGAAATAAAAATTTCCACCCAAACTTAAAACCAGTATCTTTCCGGCTTCCAGAGCTGGACATCACCTGCTCCACCCCACCCCCTCCACACTTACAAAATCTTAGCTTAAGGCTGTTTCTTACCAAGAATTATTAAGGAAGCAAGCAACCTTCCGAGGTTGCTTAACCATCAAAGCAAACTGGCAGTCCTTGCTAAACGTTATAAACCATTAGTTTCCCCACACTTTACTGTTTCCATGTTATTTGCTGGATATTCCGATTTAACACCGAATCACAAAGAACCTCAGTTCAGGGCAGTCTCAGCTCATGAATGGCCGCATTGTTGGGTACTCTCCCTTCACGCTGAAAGTCAGAAATGGCAAGACGTGGAGATGGACCCAAACCTGGGCTCACTGCACTGGCAGAGCCAAGAAAAACCAGGAAACGTACCAAAGACGCCTCCCTCTGCCTCCTCCGCAGACCTTCTGGAGGGTGATGCGGGCAGCTCCCCCTCGAGGGATGCAGGTTTCAGCAGCCGCCAGCTCACTGCCGAAAGAGCGTCCTCGAGGTCTCCTCCGAGGCGAGGAGCTGGAGAAGGGGGAGTTCTTCCCACGGACCCTGGATCGGACCCCCGCCCCCGCCGCGCCACTCCACCCGGCACAACCCACCGCCCCAGGTGGAAGGCGCCGCGTCCTCGGGTACCACCCACAATTCTCCAGGGAGGATACAGAGGAGGCGGAAGGGAGGCAGCGGCTACGAAACAAGCTGCAGCCGGAGCCTCCCAGAGCCTCCTCCGCACCTCTGCTCCGACTCACCCAGTTCTGCGCGTTATTGCTCAGCTTGACTTTCTTGCACAGGCTACCGGGAACCTCCATGGCTTCTCAGCGGGAGGGTGCCCGCGTTCTCAGCGACCAGTGAGTAGTCGGAGGACGTGAGGCCGGCGGGGGCGGGACGGGAAGGCGGGGTCTCCTCGCGACCGGGCTGGCACGCGCTGTCGTAGGCACGCGCTCGTGCTCGCGGCTCCGACTGAGCGGCGCCTCGGCCCCGCCTCCTAAATGGGTCCCGGGCAGAGGTGTGTGGGGTGGGGCGAAGCAACGGACGAGAACCGGACGCAGGGGTGGGAGCGGGCCTTCAGGGCGCGCACCG
>NW_006779050.1:1676375-1680525 GCF_000442215.2 Lipotes vexillifer | reverse complement strand
TCCTCCCTCTTGATTCTGAAGTAGGGGCGGGGCCTGAGAAGGTAGTCGTGGAACTTCAAGGGTCCCTCCCCCGCTCGCCGCCTTGCGCTGCGCATGCGCAGAGGCTGGAAACGCGTCCCAGGCCTAGACCTGGAAGGACAAGGAAGGTATTAGCCCCCCCACGTCTTTGTGGGTTTACAGGAAGTGCTGCTGTTTACTAGATGGCAGAAGACATTGACGTGGTCTCCCGGCCCTCTGGTTTTTACTCCGTAAACCCGGCCACCAGTTTCCTATCCTCCATATCTGTGCCCTCCTCGCCCTGGCCACATTTAAAAAGGAATTTTCCAGCTTCGCGGAGGGTAGATTTGCTAAACAGCTCATTCTCCCCACGTTCCACTTAGCTTTAAAAATTCTGCTCAACGCACAGTTTCAAAAAAAAAAAAACAGTCAATACCCCATCCCTGGACATCAGTAATTAATATCTCTGGTTTTAGTGGTTATCTGCAAGGTGGCCTCCTTCCCCACTTGCAGATGTCTCTTCGGGAGATTTCTGTCGGATACTTCTCACCCGCTAAGCCAGAAAGAGACCTCTATTTTATTAGCTTCTCAGAAAATCCTTAGAGGAATGAAATCCATGCTGAGGGAGGGCCCTTGGTTACCACAGAGTAGAATGTCCATGTGTGGAGGACATTTTCAAATTCACCGAATTTGAAAATTCACCATGGCTACTTCACAGGAGGATGGGCTGGGGATGGAGGGGAGCCTGCTCGAGGAGTTATATCCCCTTCCACCGCCAGTACCCTAAGGGCCTTTCCACAGCTTGTCCCTGGCACCAAGATAGTTGTTTGAAGTGCTTCTCCATAACCCAATGCCCTACCCCTACAAATACACACCAATCCCTAAGACCTGACATTACTGCCTCTTTGCTGGAGGACAAGAGGGAATGAAAAATGCCCACCAAACTAAGAAGGTATCTTGAGACTGAGAAAATGAAGCAGGTGGCTCCATGTAATCAATGGGTCAGTTTATTATACAGTAACTTACAGCATGAGATCATGGAGGACTGTGATCCAGAAGCATTTACAGCTGCATCCACACCGCTGAGGGCACATTGGGACAGTTTTATAGCTAACCTAGGGTATTGGAGTCGTGCTTAGAAACAGGAAGTGCATTCCTAAGTCAAGGTTTATGGATGGGTAACTAGTCTCCTGGGCACTGGGAATGCTGCGGTCCGGAAGCCACACGCCTGGAGACAAGTTCCGCGGTAAATGCGACCCGTGTCCCAACCAAGGACACCCGAGAATCACCAACACCAAGCAGAAACATTAGCAAAGGATTTATACAAGTATAGAAGCTTACACAAACTGTCTGGACAGGGTCCCACTCGGAGAGAAGTGAGTGAGACCCTGACTAACAGTCAGGGGAGGCCTTTATACCCTTCACAGGACAGGAAGTTCCCAAGGCGGGAGGGAGCTGTTTAATTTTGAATCAGCCAATCAGGAACCCGGTTCTTCCTGCCCCAAGCAAGTAAGCAAAGCAAGTTTCTTACAGAAGTCAAAATGTACTGTTAGCCCTGAAGCTGTTCTTCCGTTTCTTTCGTCACAGGAATATGTCAGCAAAGGTCTTCATCATTGTCTGGGGACTAAGAAAGCATAGAAGCCACTGGGTCCTAATGATTATTAAACAATATCTATTAACTTCAAAGCCCTTGATGACAAGAGAAGTGATTTACTGCAGAGTACAGTCCTGGGTAGGGTCGGTGGAAGGACAGGAGGAACTTCTACAGGCCAAGTTGCCATCAGTTATGCTGACAGTCATACATTCTTTTTTTGTTTTTTTTTAATTTTTATTTTTGGCTGCATTGGGTCTTCGTTGCTGCGCATGCGCTTTCTCTAGTTGTGGCGAGCGGGGGCTACTCTTCATTAAGGTGCACGGGCTTCTCATTGCGGTGGCTTCTCTTGTTGCGGAGCACGGGCTCTAGGTGCGCGGGGTTCAGTAGTTGTGGCTCGCGGGCTCTAGAGCACAGGCTTCAGTAGTTCTGATGCACGGGCTTAGTTGTTCCGCGGCATGTGAGATCTTCCCAGACCAGGGCTCAAACCCGTGTCCTCTGCGTTGGCAGGTGGATTCTTAACCGCTGTGCCACTAAGGAAGTCCCGACAGTCATACATTCTTAATAGCTAGCAAATCAGTCCCCTGTTTATTTACCCCACTGCTACTGTGTTAATATTAGGCCTTTCCTATATCCAGGATGAATCACAACTAATCCCTGTATCTGGGCATCCTGTGCATCTGCTGCCCACACGCTCCATTCTTAACATTGCTGTCAGAGTGTTATTTCTAAAACTTCAATCTTGTTACTTGACCTCAAACTGTCAATGGTTTCCTTGTAGCTTTTTCTTTGGGGATTCTTCATTTGCAGTCTGTATATAGAACTTAATTTCAGTATATTTCTGAACTCTGCCAATAACGGAATGAGCTTAGAAGAGGATCCAAAGCTTCAAATGAAAACACAGCACCACATTTGGAATCAGCCATTTCTCTAAGGAGTCCCAGGATTCCTGGTTTTCAGAAGGGAGTGGTATTTAGATATCACAATCTGGGCTTCTAAAACTGTTTAGTGCTTCTGAGTCAGTCCATATTTCTGGACTTTTTCAGTGAAAGACTTTTTTCAGGTAAAATATATCATAAGTTTACCTTGGTACTATCAATTCAAATGTATTATTTCAGACATCATTCATGCAAATGAGCCTGAAACATCCTGTCAAATCCAAAACACGGAATTAACAAACACCACTAGGATTATGTCAAAAGGACTCAGAAGCCAAACTGAAGAAGCTTTCCCCTGTAATTTTCCCCAAAATTACACAATTAGAGCACTAAAGGGATAGTATCGATAAGGTATTGAAACAAATCAAATACGTTTAAATCTAAATGTTCATAATGATGACAATTTAAAAATAACGAATTGTCACACTTGGAGGATGCTAACAAACCAACTCATTGTTTTGAAAGCTTATAAATAAAAGGAAAGAATTAAGCATGTACCCTGGCTTCCATCACTAACTGTAAGTCAGGTAATGAAAAAGCTGATGAGAGGAAGTTTTTCTTTGTAGACATACAGCTAATAAATTAGGAGGGAAAGGAAAGGTAGATTTTATAATGTCACCATTTTACAACTTTAAATGAAATAAATGGATAAAGACAATGGTCCTCAATGGCTGCTAAATCATGAAAATAAAGAACATTAGAACTTTCCTGCTTCCTGATGAAGTATTTTTTTGTTTGTTTGTTTTTTGTGGGTTTTTTTGTGGTACACGGGCCTCTCACTGTTGTGGCCTCTCCCTTTGCGGAGCACAGGCTCCTGACGCGCAGGCTCAGCGGCCATGGCTCACGGGCCCAGCCGCTCCGCGGCACGTGGGATCTTCCCGGACTGGGGCACGAATCTGTGTCCCCTGCATCGGCAGGCGGACTCCCAACCACTGCGCCACCAGGGAAGCCCCTGATGAAGTGTTAATGCCCCCCCAAAAGTTAAAACCGATCTTAAGTCTTCAGGTTTCATTATCAATTTATAGCTAATGCAGAGGAAAGAGGAAGATGTAAAATCACCATAAATGCAATCAGTCAAGTCCAAACTGTGAAAAACTACATCATAAATGACCTGATTCTTCAATAATTCAATTATAGGAAAAAATAAAGAAGAACTAAAGATTAAAAGATAACTTATGAGAACTATCAAGCAATTGAAATACATGAACTTATCTGAACACTGCTTCAAACAAAAAAATCTTTTTAAATACAGGAAATTTAGAGAGTCCCTAGACTCTTGATATTAAAGACATTCTTTTGGCATGATAATAGCGTTGTTATTATATCTCTAAAGGAGTAATTTTAGAGATACATATTGAAAGATTTACCAATGAAATGGCAATGCCATTGGTATTCGGGAAACAAAATAGGTCTCCTGGAAATTAAAAACAAGATAGCAGGAGTGGAAGAAAAGGTGAAGATATCTTTCAGAATGCAGAGCAAAAACCCCAAAAGATGAGAAATAGAGGAGAATTTTTAAAAAGAAAGAACAGTCTAGGAAATTTAAGATTCAAATAGTAAGAGTTCCAAAAAGAGGACTTCCCTGGTGGCGCAGTGGTTGAGAGTCCGCCTGCCGATGCAGGGG
>NW_006779050.1:1675288-1676330 GCF_000442215.2 Lipotes vexillifer | reverse complement strand
GAGTGATGGCCTCTGAGCCTGCGCGTCTGGAGCCTGTGCTCCGCAACGGGAGAGGCCACAACAGGGGGAGGCCCCCAAACCAAAAAAAAAAAAAAAAAAAAGAGTGTGCTATCAAGCAGCCATGGTGGGTAACTGGAGCTAAATCCCACCAGGGAACTCTGAGAAACAGTGTAGAGCATGTCCTTCAGAGTATCTCACCTGAGGGAGAGAACTAGGGCATTGATACAACTCCCTTCAGTCATTATTCAAGGACTACTCCCAGGGAGTGTTCATTCTCTGGTACTTTTGAATTGCAATGCACATCTATAGAGAGGGCACTAGTCCCAAAGAAAGCCCTTGTGCAAAGAGATGGCAGTAAGGGCAAAGTGGATGTGGATGGGCACCAGAATTGTTTGCCAGAGCCACTAATGAAGTATCCTCTTTTTAAAAAAAGCATATTTCTATACTATTTCTTTTTTATGTAAGAGTACTTTTTTTTAAGATGAAAAAAGACAAAGAATTTTTCAAAGAAAACCACACAAGCCCACTTTAAAAAAAAAAAGAAAAGAAAAGAAAAAGAAAAGAAACTGTCTCCAGAGGAAAAATATCATGCTGGAAAGGAGGGCTAATAATTGTTCTACTACATGGCTCCACTCTAAATCACACATATTTAGTCATAATAATGTAAACTATGAATATAAACATTAACAAAATTGCAGTATGACTAGCTGGAGAGTTTGAGGGGATACAATGAGTGTGTCTGTGTTGGTGTGTGTGTGTGTGTGTGATGATAATAGGAGAGGAAACAGATAAATCCTCATTTTCCATAGTGAGAGAACAAGAGATATTGTCTAAAACATAAAGACCAAGAATAGCAAGACACCCATTGTTTCAAGATATGGAGATATATACCAAGGGAATTTGCTAAAAGACTTAAGAGTGGTTGCCTCCAGGGAAGGAAAATTGCTCTCTCTTTTAAAATTCCTTATTGAATTATTTGACTCTAAACTATTTGGATATTATCATTTTGACACACATACAAAAAAAATTTTTTTGGAAAGAG
>NW_006779050.1:1673769-1675101 GCF_000442215.2 Lipotes vexillifer | reverse complement strand
GAAAGAGTGAATTAGAGGTCAAATGAAGTTAGCATGTGAGAACAGCCCTGAAGATGTTTGGCTTGAAAAAGAGCAGAGATATGGGACATAGTTGAAGGATAATACAGAATCAAGATAGGATAGTTTAAAAAGAAAGGAGAAAAACTAGAGTAAATTGTATGCTGATGAGAATGATCCAACAGAGAGAGAGGGTAACTGATGGATGGAGGTCCTTGCGGCTGAGAATCCAGATCATAAGTAAAGACGGGCCTTTAATGCGCAGTAAGTAATTCCTGCAAAATAAAGTAAAAGGAGAGGATGTGCACAGTTGCCAGTCCATTTGTATAGGTAGTGGAAAGATGAGGGAATTTCCATTGAAGGTTTTTATTTTCTCATTTAGTATGAAGCAAGGCCATTAGTGAGAGAGGACCATACTTTGAGAGCTATTGCTCTAAATAATGGATGAGCATTCCTAAATATCTATAACTAAGTAATTAACGTTAGGCATTAAGATCTCTCTTGTAATTTAACTGTATATTTCAAACATCATAAAAACTGAAAAGAAAAAAGTAAATATTTTAAGCTAAACTGAGGAGCTATAAAAATTAGGAAACCCAGAGCAACGTGTATTTTAACCCTTTGGGTACACAGGTATTCTCAGTAAGAGAATAATAGGTAAGTAAGCTTGGTAATATTGTAAGTCATTTACCTTGGTAATATTGGAGCATCAGTCTCAGAAGTTCACCTGGGAGAATTAAAAAGATGCCACACAAGCTAGAGATAAATGGTCATTAGGACCTCATTCATCTCCATACTCCCTCATTAAATTCCCACCAGCTGAGAAACTGGTGTGATGGTTTGGAAGCAGTCACGGATATTTGGTTTCCACCTGGAAGGAATCACCATAGATTCAGGAAAGTTCCCTTCAAGTCTCTGGGACTTGCCAGAAGATTTCTAAGTCAGTCTGTAGAGAAAATGACCCCTCTAGTCAAGGTGGTTCCATTTTCTCCACATTTTATGTGTGAAGATATATGAAGATACCTAAAGGCATATCTTCTCCACTAGGGGGATTTGATTGAATAAAGAAACAGGACTGAAAGAATCCTTGAAACATCACTTAATTTCATCTGAAGCATTTCCTTCTGGTTAACATTGTCTTTTCTTTCCTTAGAAAAAAGCCCCCAAATAGTGAATTGCATAAGACCAGTTACTTAAAAAAAAACGATTATATTTTAAAATTATGGCTCATTCAAAATTCAAAGGAGATCTTCAGAGTGACTGGAAATAACTTGCTAGAAATCTATGTTTTCTACTTTGTCCATATGACCTTGGGGAAATCACATAACTTCTGCG
>NW_006779050.1:1660566-1673759 GCF_000442215.2 Lipotes vexillifer | reverse complement strand
GGGGGGGGGGGGGGGAGTTGGATACATTTATCTCAAAGGATTCTTCCTCTAAAATTATTCTAGGTTCTTAATTTGTGTCATCTATACATGTAAATAATAATTTAATCAAAACCACAAACTGTCTTTAAGTACCTTACTGTGTGTAAAGCATTGTGTTAATAATTTCTGTGTGTTACAGTAGCTAAGTAGTAAGTAATAGGATACATCACCAAACACAGCACATATTCTTCTCCCTACATTCTTTCACTGTTAATTATTGAGATTCATCCATGTTGCTCTGTGTATCAATAGTTCATTCCATTTTATTGATGGTTAATATTTCATCATATGTTGTTATGACTTGATCAAATCACATTTGTGAAGTGGAGCATAGGGTGCTGGATGGTGAGCTGTGGCTCCACTACAGACAAGAGAAACTGAGGCTGCTTAAAGGAGCTCCAGAGACGGGTGAGAGCTGCAGCTAACAGCGCGGACCTCAGAGACGGGCATAAGACGCTAAGGCTGCTGCTGCCGCCACCAAGAAGCCTGTGTGTGAGCACAGGTCACTATCCACAACCCCGTCCCGGGAGCCTGTGCAACCTGCCATTGCCAGGGTCCCGGGATCCAGGGACAACTTCCACGGGAGAACGCACGGCGCGCCTCAGGCTGGTGCAACGTCATGCCGGCCTCTGCCGCCGCAGGCTCGCCCTGCACTCCGTGCCCCTCCCTCCCCGCAGCCTGAGGGAGCCAGAGCCCCCGAATCAGCGGCTCCTTTAACCCCGTCCTGTCTGAGCGAAGAACAGACACCCTCAGATGACCTACACGCAGAGGCGGGGCCAAATCCAAAGCTGAGCCCCGGGAGCTGTGCGAACAAAGAAGAGAAAGGGAAATCTCTCCCAGCAGCCTCAGGAGCAGCGGATTACAGCTCCACTATCAACTTGATGTACCCTGCATCTGTGGAATACATGAATAGACAATGAACAATCCCAAATTGAGGAGGTGGACTTTGAGGGCAAGATTTATTATTTTTGCCCCTTTTCCTCTTTTTGTGAGTGTGTATGTGTATGCTTCTCTGTGAGATTTTGTCTGTATAGCTTTGCTTTCACCATTTGTCCTAAGATTCTATCCATCCGTTTTTCTTTTTTTTAATTAAAAAAAAATTTTTTTTCTCAATAATAATTTTTTATTTTAATAACTTTATTTTATTTTATCTTTATTTTCTTTTATCCTCTTTCTTTCTATTTTTTCTCCCTTTTATTCTGAGCCGTGTGGATGAAGGGCTCTTAGTGCTGCAGCCAGGAGTCAGTGCTGTGCCTCTGAGGTGGGAGAGCCAACTTCAGGACATTGGTCCACAAGAGACCTTCCAGCTCCACATAATATCAAACGGCAAAAATCGCCCAGAGATCTCCATCTCAACACGAGCACCCAGCTTCACTCAACGACCAGCAAGCTACAGTGCTGTACACCCTATGCCAAACAACTAGTAAGACAGGAACACAATCCCACCCATTAGCAGACAGGCTGCGTAAAATCATAATAAGTCCACAGACACCCCAAAACACACCACCAGACATGGACCTGCCCACCAGAAAGACAAGATCCAGCCTCATCCACCAGAACACAGGCACTAGTCCCCTCCACCAGGAAGCCCACACAACCCACTGAACCAACTTTAGCCACTAGGGACAGACACCAAAAACAATGGGAACTACAAACCGGCAGCCTGCAAGAATGGACAAAATGCAAGAAGCAGTTAACAAGGACCTAGAAGAAATAAAGATGAAACAGACAATGATGAACAACACAATAAATGAAATGAAAAATACTCTAGATGGGATCAATAGCAGAATAAATGAGGCAGAAGAACGGATAAGTGACCTGGAAGATAAAATAGTGGAAATAACTACTGCAGAGCAGAATAAAGAAAAAAGAATGAAAAGAACTGAGGACAGTCTCAGAGACCTCTGGGACAACATTAAATGCACCAACATTCGAATTATAGGGGTTCCAGAAGAAGAAGAGAAAAAGAAAGGGACTGAGAAAATATTTGAAGAGATTATAGTTGAAAACTTCCCTAATATGGGAAAGGAAATAGTTAATCAAGTCCAGGAAGCACAGAGAGTCCCATACAGGATAAATCCAAGGAGAAATACGCCAAGACACATATTAATCAGACTGTCAATAAATAAATACAAAGAAAACATATTAAAAGCAGCAAGGGAAAAACAACAAATAACACACAAGGGAATCCCCATTAAGGTTAACAGCTGATCTTTCAGCAGAAACTCAGCAAGCCAGAAGGGACTGGCAGGACATATTTAAAGTGATGAAGGAGAAAAACCTACAACCAAGATTACTCTACCCAGCAAGGATCTCATTCAGATTTGATGGAGAAATTAAAACCTTTACAGACAAGCAAAAGCTGAGAGAGTTCAGCACCACCAAACCAGCTTTACAACAAATGCTAAAGCATCTTCTCTAGGCAAGAAACACAAGAGAAGGAAAAGACCTACAATAACAAACCCAGGGGCTTCCCTGGTAGCGCAGTGGTTGAGAGTCCACCTGCTGATGCAGGGGACATGGGTTCGTGCCCCGGTCTGGAAAGATCCCACGTGCCGCAGAGTGGCTGGGCCCGTGAGCCATGGCCACTGAGCCTGCGCATCCGGAGCCTGTGCTCCGCAACGGGAGAGGCTACAACAGTAAGAGGCCCACGTATTGCAAAAAAAAACAAAAAACAAAAAAAACCCAAATGGGACCTAATGAAACTTCAAAGCTTTTGCATAACAAAGGAAACCATAAACAAGACCAAAAGACAACCCTCAGAATGGGAGAAAATATTTGCAAATGAAGCAACTGACAAAGGATTAATCTCCAAAATTTACAAGCATCTCATGCAGCTCGATAACAAGGAAACAAACAACCCAATCCAAAAATGGGCACAAGACCTAAATAGACATTTCTCCAAAGAAGATATACAGATTGCCAACAAACACATGAAAGGATGCTCAACATCATTAATCATTAGAGAAATGCAAATCAAAACTACAATGAGATATCATCTCACACTGGTCAGAATGGCCATCATCAAAAAATCTACAAACGATAAATGCTGGAGTGGGTGTGGAGAAAAGGGAACCCTCTTGCACTGCTGGTGGGAATGTGAATTGGTACAGCCACTGTGGAGAACAGTATGGAGGTTCCTTAAAAAACTACAAATAGAACTACCATATGACCCAGCAATCCCACTACTGGGCATATACCCTGAGAAAACCATAATTCAAAAAGAGTCATGTACCAAAATGTTCATTGCAGCTCTATTTACAATAGCCAGGAGATGGAAACAACCTAAATGTCCATCATCGGATGAATGGATAAAGAAGATGTGGCACATATACACAATGGAATATTACTCAGCCATAAAAAGAAACGAAATTGAGTTATTTGTAGTGAGGTGGATGGACCTAGAGTCTGTCATACAGAGCGAAGTAAGTCAGAAAGAGAAAGACAAATACCGTATGCTAACACATATATATATGGAATCTAAGGGGAAAAAATGTCATGAAGAACCTAAGGGTGAGACAGGAATAAAGACACAGACCTACTAGATAATGGACTTGAGGATATGGGGAGGGGGAAGGGTAAGCTGTGACAAAGTGAGAGAGTGCCATGGACATATATACACTACCAAATGTAAAATAGATAGCTAGTGGGAAGCAGCCGCATAGCACAGGGAGATCAGCTTGGTGCTTTGTGACCACCTAGAGGGGTGGGATAGGGAGGGTGGGAGGGAGGGAGACGCAAGAAGGAAGAGATATGGGAACATATGTATATGTATAACTGATTCACTTTGTTATAAAGCAGAAACTAACACACCATTGTAAAGCAATTCTACTCCAATAAAGATGTAAAAAAAAAAAAAAGAGAAATTGAAATAGAGAATTTTATTACTCACAGATCCTGAACAAAGTACATGGCACACCTTGAGGGGCCACATTGGTAGATCAAAGCAGGGTGCAGGCAGAGAGAGAGGCAGGACCTGGGGCACATGCCTTTATTAGGGTCTGTGGGTGAGTGCTTTGGGGCTAACACTGTATTGTATTGGTTAATTCAAACCAAAATTAATGTGGCTTGGTAAGGCTTTGGTAAGCTCTGTGAGGGGGTCTTATTTAAGAGGCACACAAGGAAAGGTCTTGGGAGGCAGGGAAGACTTGATCACAGGGGCTGTTGAGGGAGTCACCTCAGGAATCTTCACCTGCTTGTGACTCTGCAGGCTATTTTCTAGGGCATATACTTGCATGATGGAGCTAGTGTCAGTTTAAGTCCCCTCTCCCCACAAAGCCTCTTAGCCACACAAAATAATGCTGAAACAGCAATACCATTGAGTAGCTTAGCTAAACTCTCAACACATAGATACCATGATTTGTTTATTCGTCTGTTGATGAATGTTTAGGTAATTTCAGTTTTGGGCTTTTGCAAATAAAGCTGCCATGAACATTCATATACAAGTCTTTGTGTGGGCATATGCTTTCCTTCCCCCTGGGTAACTACTTAGGAGAGGAATGGCTGAGCCATATGGTAGGTATATGTTTAATTTTTTGAAAACCTGCCAAAACCATTTTCCAAAGTGGATATACAATTTCACATTCCTGCCAACAGTGTATGAGAATTGTAGTTGTTCCACATCTTTGCCAACACTTGGTATGGCTGGTCTTTTCAATTTTAGTCATGATTGTAGTATGCAATGGTGTCTCACTGGGGTTTTAATTCCACCTCCCTAATGTCTACTGATGTTGAATGTCTTTTCATGTGCTTATTTGCTATTTGTATATCTTCCTTGGTTAAGGGTTTGATCAGATCTTTTGCCCATTTTCTAACTGAATTGTTCTCTTGTTACTAAGAATAATATATATATATATATTCCATCTCAAACATTTTACTTTTCATCTCTAGAAATTCAACACGGGTCTTTGTAAAAAAAAAGTCTTCCGGGCTTCCCTGGTGGCGCGGTGGTTGGGAGTCCGCCTGCCGATGCAGGGGATGCGGGTTCGTGCCCCGGTCGGGAGGATCCCACGTGCCGCGGAGCGGCTGGGCCCGTGAGCCATGGCCCCTGAGCCTGCGCGTCTGGAGCCTGCGCTCCGCAACGGGAGAGGCCACGACAGTGGGAGGCCCGCGTACCGCCAAAAAGAATTATATGTCTTCCATGCCTCCATTTAACATGAGAAGTCTTTCCTCTATCTGTTTGAATGTATGTAATGTGACTGTTTAATATCCTTATATACTAATTCTATTATTTGTGTTTACACCTTTTTGTATTGATTCATTTTTTTCTCATGATGTGTCATAGCTTCCCCCCTTCCCCCACTTCTTCCCTCCTCCTTATTAGACCCCTGATAGTGTGAATTTTACCTTGTTGAATGCTGCATGTTTTTGAATTCCTATAAATATTCTTGAGTTTTATCCTGGGTCACAGTTAAGTTACTTGGAAACAGTTCGATACTTTCAAGTCTTGCTTTTAGCATCATTAGGTGGTACCCAAGCAGCCTTTAGTCTATGACTAAGTGTGCCCTACCACTCAGAACATGATTTTAAATACTTTGCCCAAAGCCAAGTTCTTCTACTCTAGTCAGTGTGAACGCTATCTATTTCTGCTGGTGTGAGCTCCCGGCATTTTTCCCTGTGCTCCTTTTGGGTGGTGTCTTTCTCTTTCTTACATTAGTTTCCTCACTTGCCTCTGCTCAGGTGGACATTCTGCCACCTCTGGAGCTTTCTCTGTGGTAGCTGTCTCCTCTCCTGCACTCCACTGTGTCTCTCTGATTCCCAGCTCTATCTCCTAAACTCAGGGGGACTCCTGGTCTCTGCTTGGGTTCCCCCTTCCTTCCACGGTAAGGTAAATGTTAACAATAGGGAAAACTGGGTGTGGGGTATTTGTGAACTCTCTGTACCATCTACTTAGTTTTTCTGTAAATATAAAATTGTTCTGAAAATAGAGACTATTTTTTAAAAAATAAAAGAATCCTGACACCCTAGAGCAAACATTTTTCTCTCGTGTGCTAAATCCCCAAATGCTCACCATCCACTGAGCCTGTTTAGACAACAACAGTAAAATTTCATTTGCTCCTGGGGTCTCGACTTAATTTCTTCTCCCTCATGTAAATTGCACTGTAGCCTCAAAACTCTCTCCAGGTAGTAAGCTGAGGCAATTGTAGGGCTTACCTTGTTTATTTCCCCATCTCACTGCCCTGCATTGCCTGGTATCTAATGTCTGAAAATCATTGTTTCACATATTATTTTGTTGGGTTTTTTACCTGTTTCAGGTGGGATAGTACATCCAATCTCTGGCACTTTATCTGCCCAGAAGTAGAAGTTACTTTTTATGTGGTTACTGTTATAGTCATAACTTCTTTGCTTTTTTGTTTGTTTGTTTCACCATTTAAATGTACATCTCTAGATAGTGTAATTAATTCTTACCAATTTAAAAAGTATATGTCTTTAAGACTATTTTAATCCGTAAGTTTACTTCTCCATCCTTTTCATTTCTTTACAGCATCACTAAAGGGAAGTGGGTGCTGAATTAAGTAAATTTGGAAGAGTGGGATCTGTAAAACCAAACGCAAAAGGAACTTCACATAAGCACTGTACTCTAGTTGATAAAGTCATTCCCATGAGTGTACTGGTTAACAATTCTGATGCTACTGTACATGTACAATGGAATTGAACAATTAAGTAAATGGATGGCACAGAATGAGAGCCAACTTTCTCACTGTTGGCGTGGGATTCAGATAAGCAAGGGGTAGGGGTTGAGGAGAGGCTAGAGTGATTCATTTGGTAATGGATTAGAATTGCAGACACTCGTAAGAACTCATGTGTAGATTATTATAGATACAGATGATTACATATAGAAATATTTATTGATATGTGTAGATATGTAAGTGATATGCACATGTATATTTCTTTGCTCTGTCAGCTGAGAAGACTCAAGAGAAACAATGCCCCACTCATAGTAACAAGTACACCTAATGCCCAGATCTTGGTTTCTAATGCCACTTCCTATAACTAACCAGGGTTCCTTGGAGTAATGGCTGATTTTAGGACTAGCTAAGAAATAAATGAGATGAGCCTGGGACACCTTGTAGTGTCAGAAAGTAAGGAAGTACAAAAACCAACAACAAAACAAAACAGAATATAACATAATACCACATTCATGTGGTTCTGTCGAAGGGGCACAAGAGCCACATGAGAGTTGCCAATGGCCAAAGCTGCAACAGCTTGGGCAACAAAATAAAGTAGTATTGAATTATCACAAGTATAAAATAAATATCTGTGAGTCCATATTGATATAAATAAATGACTGAATGAATAAATAAATGGGAGAAGAGACAAGTCTCCCATGGAGAAGAATTCTAAATAATTTTTGTAGATACTTTACCCTCAAGGAGAGGGACCATAAATCTCCACTCCTTAAATATGGGCTGTGCACACTTCCTTCCAAAAGTACATTATGGAAACGGAGAGAAAAAGAGCAACTTTACAGTGAATAAACTTGACAAACACTACCTCAACCAGGTAATCAAGATCGACATCAAGAGTGATAAGTCATGTTGATGGTATGCAGTCTTAATGTGATGTGATGAAAATAACACTTTACCTCTGTGGTCCTCCTTCAAAAACCCATGGCTGCCGTTGAATCGTGAGGAATACATCAGACAAATACCAACAGAGGAATAACCTACAAAATACCTGATCGGTACTCAAAACTGTCAAGATCATCAGAAACAAGGTAAGTCTGAGAAACTGTCACAGCCAGGAGGAGCCTAAGGAGACATGACCACTAAATGCAATGCGATATCCTGGATGGGAACCTGGAGCATAGGAAGGAATTAAGTAAAAGCTAAGAAAATCTGAATAAATTGTGGACTTTAGTTAATAACAATACATCAGTATTTGTTCATTAAGTGATTCTTCTGTAGCTATTAACCAAGGAGTTTCCTACAACAGTTGAAAAAACTTCCTGAGCAATTTGCGTGCCAGCCTACCCTACCATTCTACCTATTATTGGCGCCACTAGTAGCAGTTCCCACTGTGTTTACAGGCTTCTGAAGAGAGCGTGTCATAGTGGCATTTCTTCTCTGAGTAGATAATTGAATAGAGTGTTTTCTCATTCTGAATAAGAGAGCATCAGGCCTCCCTGACATCACATATTAGACTCTTTCAGATAGTAAGAAATAGGGACCTAGTTGGGCTACCACAGTTAATGGGTTTTATTCTAAAGATGGGTGAAGAAAGGGAAATAGGAAGTGTTTTCAGCAGCCACAAAACCAGGATCATGAAGAAACAGCAGGGTTGCGTACAATGGAAACTCATGTGTTCTCTGCTTCTGCTTCTACGGCTCCTACCCCGGCCAACTAACTGATTTTCCCACATTCAAACTATCCAAGTGACAGGATCTAATTTGCTCTGCCGATCACAATCCAATTTAGACTACTTTTGGTGAAAGCTCTTGTGCCAGGCTATCTTTCAAGTTGCTAGCCAGCCTGTAGACAACTGCCTTTGAGTCAGGTGCCCATGCGAGTCTAGTCACCTGCAACCAGGAGATGGGGTCATACTAAAGTACAACAATTAATTCATTAGGAAGCACGTAGATGGGGGCTGTAGATCAGGAGGAAACCCAGAATCACATACTCCTTTCACAAAGTTCCTTCCTGGAAACACCAATTCTTTGTAATGTACATGTATGTTTTGTGAAAAATGGGTAAATCTCATTCAACAAATATTTATAAGTGATTACTAAGTGCCAGGCACAGTTCTATGCACTTAAATGTTTGGGAAATGCCAGGTTAAACAAAGTACATATATATTTTTTTTTTCTTTTTTTCTTTTTTTTTTTTTCTTGCGTTATGCGGGCCTCTCACTGTCGTGGCCTCTCCCATTTGCGGAGCACAGGCTCCGGACGCGCAGGCTCAGTGGCCATGGCTCACGGGCCCAGCCGCTCCGCGGCATGTGGGATCTTCCCGAAACGGGGCACGAACCCGCGTCTCCTGCATCGGCAGGCGGACTCTCAAGCACTGCGCCACCAGGGAAGCCCAAAGTACATATATTTTTATACTGCAAAATCCTTACTGTTTTTAGTAAGCCATTATAAACCCAAGAGAAGGGCTATCATTTCTACTGTCTCCCAAATTATTAAACTAAGTGCTCTTTTTCTGAAAGGCATTTCTTAAGCCTCAGATAACACAAAGGATACATCCAGAGAAATACTCAGTTTTACCCTTGAGGATGCAGGAAATGATGCCATCAAGGGACACATGGACCGAAGTAAGCTAAACTCCACGAGGTACCTCCTTTCCCATGATGAACTGCTCATCCTGGTATTTATACCCTGTGTAGTTCTCTTCTACCCTGAATTCATGCTGACCCTGTGATTTACTTTAGCCAACAGAATGTGGCAGAAGCGACCGTGTATCTGTTCCAGGCTTACACCTGACAACTTGAGTCTAGCTACTTTGCCAGAAGAACTAGAGAGAGGCCACATGGAGAAATAGAGGTTCTAATGCTATCTGGAGAAGACGAAGGAACGCAGCCAGCAGGGGGAACCAAAGCCCCAAATATCTGACCGTAGGAGAGCCATTCCAGTAAGACCCATCATTCAATCCATCCTAGCCCAAGTGACAAATGTGAGTGAAGCAGCCATCCTGGACATTCCAGTCCAGTCCAAGTAGTGAAATCAACAAGCCACAGCCAAATCCCAATCCACGAACTGTGAGGCATAACAAAGTTGTGGTTGTTTTAAGCCAATAAGTTTTGAAGTAATTTTTTTAAACAACAGTAGGTTAACAAAATGTATATTAACTGTTTTGGAAAAAATATTGCATAAACTTAATATATTGTGCCTAAACTATATTTATAAACACGTGTCTGCTTTAGAAATGATCCATTTTAGAGGAAATACATTAGATATTTACTTACAAATACTTAAATAATTTCACTGTTTACTACAATCATTTGCCTTCATTTACTTTTGAAAATAACCACTTTATCAGTAAAAATTACAAATCAAATAAAGGAAGTTATGAAATATTTAATCACAGAGAAGCCAATTTAATTATGCATATTTCTTACAGTAAACAAAACTAAAATACTTTCATACAATAAGGAACTAAGCAAAAATTGTATTGAACCTGAGACATCCATTAGTTTATAATAGACAAATCTAATTTACAAGAATATCTGCTTGTTTTAAGTTGCAACAAATATCAGTAGCAATTAGGAAATTATAAATTCATAACATAAAAACAAGGTCCTAATTTCAGTGAGGGAACATTATCCTGTTATTTACAAGTTTGTGGATACTCAGGATTTGCCCTAAGACGATGAATGTTAAACACAGTTCTCTTTCTTTCTTCCTCCTCCTCCTTTCCCCTTCCCTTCCACCCAGCCCTCCCCTCACCCCTAATTCTTTTCTCCCAGGATGTCCAGGATACTAGGTAGGTCACACTGGTCTGAGTTTTTGTGAGGTGGTGTTCTGAGAAACCCACAGGGTCATTTCACACAAGCCAGTCAGAAGCCCATGCTGTGTTATTATGTTGTAATACTGAAAAATCATCCCCATTTTAGGATTTGCCCCTTTCTATGTTGAGCAATCTAGCAACATAAGATGCACAGGATCCCAAATCAAGCTCCTCACTCCTTCCATAAAAGCTGTATTCTTGGTTAACTTTATTGCGCATGACTTCCAGAGAGTCACACAAAAATTATTCCATTTGGATATTTTAGTACATGAAATTCATGAAAGCAAGAGTTGTAGAACAAGAATTCCAATATTTAAGAGTAAATTTTTATTTTGGAATTATAAGAACACATTTCAAGATAATATGAAAAGATACACTAATAACATTAAGTCCAATAAAACACAAAGTTAATGTTATTAAAAGAAAAGGTGGAAGAAAGGAAAGCATCATGGAGCCTCAAAGACAAAGCTTCTGCTCTTCAAACCAGTGTGTCATAGTGTTTGCTATGGACTTGATATTTGTGTGTCCCCAGCCCCCAAATTCATATTTTGAATCCAAACTCCAAAGTGATGGTATTAGGAAGGAGGGCCTTTCTTTGGGAGGTAATTAGGTCATAAGGGTAGTCAACTTTAAAAACATAATAGCCAGTTATATTACCAGCAAAACTGAGTTTATTCAGAAATAGCAGAGGAATTGCAATCCAGGATACGTGAACCACGGCAGAACACAGGCAAATCCAGAGAACAGGAAAGGGGGACATGCCTTTATAGGGGAAAGGTGGGAGTTGGGAGGGGCTCTGGTAACCAAAGATTCCACTGGAGTCCAAAGTATGGAGGCTTTTTATTCGTTGGGCTGCCACTGTCTCAGATTGGCTGGGCTGTCATAGGGCAGAGACTTTTCTTCTTCCTACTGGATGGTAGAGGCACCTTCCTGCTGGAAATATAGGCAGAAGTCTCTTCCTAGTTGAAGTGGTGATTGATGATGTATGGCAGGATGTGAGAGCTCCCCCTACAGGCCTGTCCTGATTCCAGTTTCAGCTGAGCTTCCTCAATTAATTCCACAGGTGGAACCCTCATGAATGGGGTATAAAAGAGACCCCAGAGAGATCCCTAGCCCTTTCAAATATGTGAGGACACAGTGGGAAGACACCAGCTATGAACCAGGAAGAGGGCTCTCATGAGAACTCAACCCTGCTGGCGCCTTAATCTTAGACTTCCCAGCCTCCATACGTAACTGTAAGAAATAAATGTCTGTTTTTTATAAGCCACCCAGTCTGGGGAATTTTGTTACAACCAACTGAACAGACTAAGACAGTGCTTATGTCTATAGTTTCTCCAGGGCACTCATTTATGTCTCATTTCGTAATTTATGCAGGAACACAACTTGAGAACTAGATTCTTGATATATCTAGGTACAGTAACTTTAATGAACTATTTCCTCCAAAGTAAATTTAGATTTAAATTAGTGATACTGATCTGTTTCCTTCAATACAACAGCTGCTCTTAAGATAAGTACAGTGGGATCTGATTTATGATTAGAAGAGGAAGGACAGTTAAAACTAGGCACTGAAAGCTAAAAGATGAAACAAAGTAAAGCAGGGTACTATTGTTACTTGATAGCGCTCATAAATTCTTACAGGAGACAGAGAGATGAAAGTCTGCCTGAACTTACAGTACTCCTCTATTAAATGTGTGTGTACATCCCAGCGTTTAACCTGGAATAGTCAGATGTAGGAAAGAAACTGAAAGGTCAAACCTGAGGAGAGTGAAGCCAGCATGTTAAAAAGAAACAAAATTAATGCAGCAAAACTTATGCTGACCTCCAAACACTGGGATGCAAGAAACAGCAAAATAATTCTCTGTTGCATTCAAGAGAAAACCTGGATAGAGCAAAAAACATAAAGAAAAATATATGCAAGTATGTTTTCCCTCTCATCAAATCCTAAAAAGGTCATTTTATCTAAAGAGAAAGAAATCAAGATGAATAAAATCTTTGATATATTTACTCCATTTTTTCCTTACTCTGTGTGTGTTTGTGTGTGAATGTGCATGTGTGGTATATACACACATATAAAAACAAGGCCAAGTTTTTTTTATTTGGACATCAAATTAGAGGTACTATAAATGTTTGTTAATCAGAATTATTAGAAGAAAATCTGTAGTAATTAACTATTTTATTTAACCAATAAAATGAATCAAGAGTCTTTTGGTTGCAAGTGACTGAAGACACTCAAATGGATTTAAGCGGAAAGTGACCTTACTGGCGTAAGGAACTGAGAAGTCCAGAGGCAGTGCAAGCTTCAAGCACAGCTGGTTCTAGGTACTCAAGGGATATTAGAACTGTGTCTATTTATCTCTTGTCTCTACTTTCCACTGTGTCAATTTTACTCTCAGGAAAGAGCTCATCAAGGAGTATCAGTTTAGTCAACAACAGCTCCACGCTTGTGTCCTAGCCTAGCAACCACAGCAGAAAGAGAGGAGCCAGGAGACGCAAGTCTGTCATTCTAGGAAATATCCTTAGACTGAGTCTCCTTAGTCTGTCCCGGACAATTTTCCTGCCTATTCTAGAACTAATCACACGGCTGGGGAGGAGGGCTGGTATGTGTATGTTCTGATTGGCCAAACTGAGCCTAAGTCTTCTGGAACTTGGGCTGGAGCAGCAGAGTAGGGGATGTTATCCCCACAGAAACTATAGGGAAAGTCAGGGGGA